>NW_022639478.1:2197082-2233169 GCF_010583005.1 Odontomachus brunneus
CCCGTAGGTTTAAGATAAAACGTTTACCACCCGAAGATTTATCTACAAGAAAGAATGGCGATAAGAATTGATCTTTACATGGATCTACTGCCTCAATAGCTCCTTTGAGCTGCAAACGTTCTACTTCTGTATCACAATAAAGAGAAGTGGACTCTGAGAATTTCGGCTCCCTCAAAAAAGCTCTCACTGGAGGCCCAGAAACAAAGGGGATGTGATAACCCTGAATTGCATCTAATACCATAGTATCAGTTGTAATCTCTAGCCATTGCTCGAGAAATTCGTTTAGGCGACCAGCGGTTCTTACATTGCTCAGTGATTGCGCCGAAATCGGGACCGAGACTGGGAGCGGGGACGGCTCTTGCGCTGAGAAGCTCCTGCCTGGCGAGCCGACACTAGTCGAACAGGAGCTCTTCGGTTTCCCGACTGTGGATTGGACTTGTAGGATGGATTAGACTGTGAGGCTGTCTGCTGACGGACGGGTTGTAAGGTCCTTCTCCCTATTGGTGCTGTTAACCTTGATAATTCACGGCCAGTCCTTTCGCAAGCCTGTGCTGCCTTAAGGGTTTCCGCGAAATTCTGTCCAAATAAAAAATCGTCAATCGGAGCCATCTCTGCTGCATTCTTACCGAGGATGTTCAAGGAAGGCTTAGTGAAGGCTCTTCTGGTCAGTGAAAGGCGATACTGGAGGTCGGAGAGTAAGTGAATCCCTTCTGCGAAGAACTTCAGAACCGACTTTGCTTCGTCGTCTAAGCTTTGCAAAACAGTCGGTTTTAATAAAACAGATATGCCCGAGCCAAAAGCATTAAGACAGGCACACAGTTGTGTTTGCAAGAGCAACTGATACTCATCCCTCTTAATAATGGAGGGAGTTAGAGCAGGAACGAGTTCCTTATTAAGCTTTGGTGGCGCCAGTGTCGCAAGATCTCCCTTTATTTCGTACCTAGACAATAAGCTAGAACGAACGTCGGCATTTAGCCCACTTCTGGACTCCATCTGGATGGAATTTAGAACGGTAGCATTCCAGATGGGAGATGTGGAAGGTGGTTCAGCACTCCCAAACAAATCGCTGACCATCGCCTCTGGTACAGAGCCAGGATCCTGAAGATTCTGAACCTCATGAGTAAGTGGGTCGGCAAAGAACACACTACTAGCAGGCTGAAGGTCATCGTTTTCGATCTCAACATCTGGTAGTGAAGCTAGAAGAAGTTAAAGCAGAAGAACACGTCGGTTATGTCCTCTCTTTGCCAGGAATAAGCCAATCAACTGGGTCGACAAGAGGACATACCTGGTACAGAGCCCCGGTCCGCCTGTGCGACCGTCTGTTCTTCAGAGCTTTGCTCTAAGGCAAGTGGCGTAGCCACAGAAATCGCCGCTTGAGACTCTTCTGAGTCCGAAAAAACCTCCGCCTAACCTCTTGAGGCTGATTTTGCGGTTGTAGGTTATGTCCGACGTCTCGATCTGAAATAAGCCTATGAATCCGCTCCAGGATATCTCTAAGGCTTTCTCGAGATTCCGATCGGCGAGAGGAAACATCTCTTGGCGCAACTCTCCTATCCGAAGAGCGGATACGCGATGTTTCTCTCGAACGCGAACGAACACGCGATTTTCCTTTTCGAGAGTGGTATCTATGAGAAGATTTATCTTCTCTCGCATGTCTCACTGAAGAGCTCTTTTTGTGTTTCGGCATAGCTCACAGAACTAGCAAACCACAACTAAAAAACGGTACACTATAGAAGTTCCGGCACAAACGTGTTGTCTGGACTAACGAACAGAAAACAATGAAGACGCAGCGTGCTCACGTGACGCACGGCGGCGTAGGCGACGCTGGATCGCTTGCGCTGGCTTTTTTTTTCTTTGGCGGTTTTTTGAAAACTGTTGTCAGGACGTGAACAGGGGACTACTACATAGTGCTTCCATCCGGACGAGACATATTGGGCATAATATACAATAGGTTTCAGAACAGCTTAAACACTCTTTTTCTCAATGCGCTTTGGAACGTGACCAATGATCCAATAAGAGAGAAATTGCTTTTAATTATATTTTTTCATTGGCTGTGTTCCAAAGTGCATCAGGGAAAAAACTCTAATCGTTTCGAAACCTAATGTATAATCAACAAAATTAAGATAGAAAGTTTATAAGAGAGTCAGATATATTTAAAGTTGTTTGTTATACAGAAGAATTAAAATAAAATATTTATAAGAGCCATATGTTAGAATCACATTTTTGTTTCGTTTTAGAGTCTTATTAATATGGAAGAACACAGAAATCATAGTAGTAAATTCGCATTGCGATTAGAAAATAATAAAAGAAAACTATTGTTAAAGCAATTATTTAAAGTCAAATAAGTTTATTAAAGTTATTTACCCAAAGACAAAACATTCTATGCTTATCGCTTTTTGTCTTTAATTATAACTACATAATTATAACTATAATTTAACATAATTATAACTACACAGGAAAAAAATTCAATTTGGGTAACTAAATGGGAACTAAATGAAAAACTTGCTAACGAGAAATAATATTTATGTTGAAGTGACTGAAAATATTCGTATGCACATTTATCCGCATTAAAATCCAATAACAAAGTAATCAGCTGAGTAGAAACATTCTACAAGAAACTTTCTATTTTTACAATCAAGTTTTACCTGATACCCAAGTAATAAAAAATTCATTTGCACTAAGAAATTTGTGTTTTTCGTATAGCAATAATATAATATGTACCATTATAAATCGTTATGTAAGAAAAGAACGATGCACACATGTGACGAATACAATAGGTGCAAATGTCAATTAATTCGTTGCACTCAGGACGTCCTGTGATGTTTTTAAATATTTATATGTACACCATCAGTACAAACTCCAATGCAACGTTACGTAAAAATTTGAATTGACGTCATTGAATATAAGTTCAAAAGACCACATACGATTTTTATTAGCAAAACGTTTTTTTGTGTATATACTATATATATATTTATTTATTTATATATATTATATATATACTACATATATAGCATATACATATATATGTTATATATATATATATATATATATATATATATATATATATATATATAAACAGTATATATAACAGTACATAACAAATACATTTAGTTAAGTATTTCGTTACAATATTTGGAAATCAAATCTCAAAGTATCAAATATGGTAATAGTTACCAATTGTCTCTTGTAATAATTTCAAAATAATTAGTAAAACGAATTCTTATTTAGTTGAACCAATTAAATAGTTTAGTAGATAATACCAAATAATTTGATAATAATTACTCAATAGTTTGAGTATTGCTAAAGTATTTGGTCATTTTGTATATTTATCGCATAATGTGATAATATTATTTTCAAACAATATGTTTTTATTTAATAAATAGTTTGATGATACCATATTTATAACAAATTGGTAATCAAATCTTAGCAACAGATAAATATTGATAACAGACATCAATCTTACAAAGATTAATTGTTAATAAAATAATTTATCAAATTATTTGATTATATTCACCTATACATTTTTAGTTGAAACTATTTCACCAAAGCATTTGGTAATTATTATGTAAACTTGATTATTACTAAAACTTTTTCAGTGTGTACAAATTTGTGGCACACGAATGCATTCCACGTTACATATAATTTTATACAAGTTTTTATTGCATGTTATATTATTAAAGTGAAAAGTTTCCGTTTCGTACTTGACCTTGCAGTCGTTTAAACTTGTGGCGTACATACTTCACCTATTATAAAAGTGTAATGCAATCATAAATTATTAATTACATGCAAATAGTGGCACCATTGTAACACATTTAAATAACAAACAATGAAAGGAACGATATACAAGGTGTATCTGAACTCTATCGATAAATTTATAGAACAGATTCTATGTTAAAAAATAAGTAAAAATAAGTAGAAATATGTTCTTAATAAACATATGTTCGAAAAGGTTTATTTTTTTAAATATAGCCTTTAGAAGATAACAATATAAGAAGATGTGTCATAATAAGCGGATTAAGAATACTAATACATTCTTTTGACTTGTTTTTGAAGATAATACCTAACAATTTTTATCATTTCTGAATTGTTCATTGTGACGTTGGTATACTATTATCATTTGTCACAAAATAAAAACATATTATGTTCTGTTGATATCGTAGGTGCCTACACTTTCGTAGAGCTTGCATTTCGTTTATAGAATAGCAGACGATAATGGAAGAAAAGCTGCACAAATCTACCTAGCAAAATTTCTTAACAGGCATTACTTGCATCATTCAATATTTGCTTCCATTCATATACGGCTAAGAATGACTGGAAAATTGAAATGGGATATGACTGATATTGGATCCCAAAGATCAGTTCGAACGCCAGAATTAGAAAAAAAATATTAGATTTAGTTACAGAAAATCCTGGAATTAGCACTCGAAATATAGTTCAAAGACTCAAGAATAAATCATGTAGCGGGTTCGCAAAGTTTAATAGCTACATCCATTTCGACTGCAAAAAGTTCAGGCTTTAAATTCTAAAGATTTTCTTTCCCAAAGATCAAAGATCAAAGATTTGGCGAATAGTTGCTAACACGTTTAGAATTCAATGCCACTTTTTCAATTTTTATTTATTTTAATGAATGAAGCGACTTTCACGAGAAGTGAGATGTTTAACAACCACAAAATGCATTTCTGAGCTGAAGAAAATTTACACGCCACAATTCGCATCGCAATATCACAACGCACTAGCGTTGCCTTGCCATCTTATCACCTTGCCGATAGCAAGGGTATGCTATCAATGTCTGGTATGATATTGTTGGAAATTGTTTGATAAAACTATATATACTGCCTAATTGATTAACAGGAGTTTTAGAATACATTAACTTTCTGTAAAATAATTTACCATAATTATTAAAAGAAGTGTCTCTTTATATTCGTCAGCGCATACGTGGTTTATGCATAATGGGACATCAGCTAATTTTAGCCCAACTGTAAGAAAGCATTTTACCTGCAAAGAGGGATTAGCAGAAGTGGACCAAGTTTTTAACTAACAAGATCGCCAGACCCTAAACCTTTTAATTATTTCTGTGAATCTACTTGAAAAGTATGTTCTATGAAATATCTGCAAACGAGCTAAATGAACTGCTTCCAAAAAGTTAAAGAAAATGTCTTAGTAAAAATATATTTTTAAATACTTAGTTTCTGAGATATAGCTGCCATACATTCTCCTTCATTTTTCATTCAGTTTTAAAAACATATATTTTATTAAATCGTGTTTTTTACATATAAGTAACAATATAAAAATATATTGTTATCACAATTGTTAAAAATTTCTGTCTCCTTTATCAATGCGTAAAAATCCAACAGATATGCGATTTTATTAGCGATTAGATATATGCGATTAGAAATAATGAAGCAATATTCGAACGCGCGCGCGTTTTTACTACAGAGATGTCAATTGTGCATTGATAAGAGAAGCAGAAGTTTTTAACAAATTTTAAAACATTATGTCTCCATAGTTACTTATTTGTAAAAAAACAGGATTTTATGAATAAAATATATGCTTTTAAAACTGAGAGAATGCGGCTACTATATCTCTCTCAGAAACTAAGCATTTGAGAGTACATAATTATTAAGACCTTACACTTAATTTTTTATATATCTATCCTGTGAATTTGTCGGTGAAGTTTAGATAAATTCCGTATACATATATATACATATATATATATATATATATATATATATATATATATATATATATATATATATATATATATGTCACGGTCATATCGATATCGCGGCACATCAATGCGTAACTAATTCACAAAATATCCATCCAGTTCGGAATACGGCAAATTGAGTTAACTAAAGTCCAAAAATTAAAAGTTCTATAGTCATTTCGGATTTTAGCTAATCAAACCTGCTTATTTGTAGAATTGATTTCAACTTAAATCTTACTTACAATATGAAAAAAAACTAGCGCGTACTTCGATTTGTGACGCACGTATCTATAATTATGATGAGACAAGTATATGGAAAATTACCTCATGTTCGATCTCCTGACGTATGAAAACGACCTTGTTTTACGAGAGGCAAGTATAACAATCGTGCTAATTTATCTCGTAATTGCATATTTTTTTAGCAAATAATCACTGTAACTCGAACGTCTTCGTTCTATAACGGAGAAATTCGACAAAATTTCTACATATAAAAAAAAATAAAAAAATGATAAACTTATTTTGCCAGTTAATGTCAATACATTTGAAGTCGATAGAAAACGTTTCTGCGGGAGTCATTGCGAAAATGCAAGACATGGAGTCACTTTAACGCTGACTGTCAAAGAACATACTTAAGAGATCTCTAGGAAAAGCAAACAATAACGTCGAGGTCGACGATCTCGCGACAAAATACGTGATGTAGATCGCCGCGCTATCATCATTTCGTACACGCGGCCTTGGCCTGTTAAATATCGAGGTGCCATCACGAACGTCTAGCTTAGCCTAAAGAAACGAGAGTACACCTCAATCAACCGTTGCACAACCTCGTGAACGTGCCGGCCAAGCATCGTTCTTTTCTACTCCGTCGAAGTATTCGAATGTTGACCGAACGCTTTTACCGAACGAGCCATCGAAAGTGAATCGCGATTGCACTGAGAGAAAAAAATAGTTGGAATAAGTATAATCTCACTATATTTTATAGTTCGTTTTGGCCTCAAACATATATTTATAGTTCATCTAAACATAAAGATATAGCAAAATTAAAACAGATTTATAGTCACCATCTTATTACTCTATGTATATACTAAAGCAAGCTTTGGGAATATAGTTATATGTACCTATATTTTCCAAATATTCCAATTGTATTGACTATATAAAATATTTAATTTCTCTTACCATTCAATATTTGCAACTTTATTATATTTTTTATTTTAAATGATTATAATTCTTGATAAAAGTTTTACATGGGTCAGTTATACTATGCTTATATTGTAAATATTACAAACATTATGGTGAAATTTACTATAAAAATAATATTCCTAATTATAATCTTTTTACTATGCCATTATAGTTCCAAGTATCATACATTCTTCTCTCAGTGTGACAAAGTCTGGAAGACGTACTTGTTTTTACTTTACACGTGCATTTTCAAGAACGCGATATCTTTTGCATTTCTTTCTGAATATTTTATGTATGTAACATACATAAAATATGTCATCATGGTAAACATATTTACCATGATGACATATCGCATAATTTTGCAATTATTATTATACTGCCTAACTACTTTTTGCGTTGTATAATTATCGTTAGTACTTTTCCACTGTATAATTAGCTAGTGCTTTTCCGCAACTACACCGATCGCGGTAATACAAGAAAAGAATATCATCAGATAACGTAACGTAAAAAAAGACATATGCAAAATAGTTAATAAGTCATTATGTCAAACGTGTTTGCAACTATTTATATAAAATAATCTAAATAATAATACTAAATGAAGAAAATGAGCGTCTGACAGCATTAGGAATGATACGAAAGGAAGGATCTTGGGTGCCATACGAACTGAAGCCGAGAGACGTCGAACGGCGTCTTGTCACGTGTGAACAGCTGCTTCAACGAAAAGGAAAGGTTTTTTACATCATATTGTGACTGGTGATGAAAAGTGGATATACTACAGTAATCCCAAGCGTAAAAAATCGTGGGTTAAGCCCGGCGAAGCAGTAGCATCAACGCCAAAGCGGAATATCCACGGTTCCAAGCTCATGCTCTGCATTTGGTGGGATCAGGTGGGGGTAGTGTATTACGAGCTGCTCCAACCCAACCAAACCATCACAGGAGATCTCTATCGACGACAATTGATGCGTTTGAGCCGAGCATTGAAAGAAAAACGGCCGCAATATGAGCAAAGACACGATAAGATGATTTTGCTGCATGATAACGCTCGGTCGCATGTCGCGTCATCGGTCAAAACATACCTGGAAACGCTGAAATGAAAAGTCCTACCCCACCCGCCGTACTCTCCAGACATTGCGCCTTCTGATTACTATTTATTTCGATTGATGATTAACGGCCTGGCTGAGCAGCACTTCACTTCGTATGAAGAAACGAAAAAATGGATCGATTCGTGGATAGCCACAAAAGAAGTGTCGTTTTTTCGACGTGGAATTTAAATGCTGCCAGAAAGATGGGAAAAAGTAGTCTCCAACGATGGGCAATATTTTAATTGACTTGTTTTTTTATTTTTTTTTTTAAATAAAGGATTTATTTTCACAATAAACGGCGAGAATTTATTCACACTCCCAATAGCATAAAAAACCTAATCTGTTGATAAATATGTTAGTAAGTTAATATATACATAACAAAATATATTTAAGATATATTTTCTTTGTAGCGAGATTGTGTATTTTTTTTAATTTTATACACATTTCTAATAAGAAAGGTTTCTAATAAAATATTTGATTTCTAATAAGATAAATATGTTTTTATTTTCCAAATTATAGGACAATTATGTAGAAAAAGACAATAAATTATAAAACAATAATATACTATTATAAACGTTATATAACTTTTATTTCCAAGTTATATATCAGTAACTAAATGTATCGATTATAAATACGATAGTTACATCATGATGTCAAAATCAGTCAATGTCGTGTCTGATCATAAAATAATTAAATTCTCCGTACGGTGAACATGAGGGGGCGAGTTTACTCACAAGGCGAATACGAAGCAAAATCGGAGAAGGAAGATAACGTGCGTGCGCTACACGAGTGTACGTTGCGTAGGAAGAACGTGTTGCATTCGTCATAATTCCTAGTCTCAAGGATTCCCCGCTCTTTCGGAATTTTCGTAAATATTTCACGTACGCGAGTCGAATCAAGTCGAACCACGCATTCGCGACGTGATCTGCATGCGAAGGCCGTAGCAATTCCAAATGTGAACATAGTAAAAATGGATATAGTGCCGGATCTGATGATAAACTTCGAAGAAAAATACAGATTGCATGATATTTGCTTTAAATAACTGATATCCGCTTTAATTGCACAGTCATGATCGTGCACTTTGCACAGCAAAGTACGAGCAATTTTCCACTTGCTAATAGATTTTCACAAAAACTGACAATGCTTTTTTCGCCATTGCGCTGAATCGAGAAGAAGAGTTCGAGCGTTTAAATATTACTTGTAATCGTTCTAATGATTTATAACCAAAACTCGAAAGATATTGAGCTTTATCATTAGAAAGGAGGATGTCGGAAAACTGCAATTTTTTTACTATGAGTGGAACCTAAAATTCGGGTTTTATATGGACGAGTACATCTTAAATCGTATCAAAAAAGTGGTCATATATTCTAGAAGCTCGAAGAACATCAGTTGGAGTCAAACACGCAACAATTAGACACTTAGGCATATCTTGACCCCATAATCTCTGCACTCATAAACTCTAAACCCATAAACTCTAAACCTATAAACTCTAAATCCATACAGCCTAATTTTTACACCATAATTTCCTAAGCCGCAAACCCATAAACTTTAAACTTATAAACCTAAAAATCATGAATCAAAAATTCAGTAACCTTTATCATATATAATCCGAAAGCATCAACCTTGAAATCTGCTCATTAATACTGATTTCACAGACGTATGATTTCCATAAGCTCGTAAATCTTACTTTCGGATTTAAACTGTAAACCGCACTTAGCCAGACCCAGAGATTCAGAAAAATGTATCGTTTAACATGTTAGCAGAAGAAGAGACTTCTTGGTAACGCGTCGAATTATATTCCAGGTATTAAATAAATAGCAATTACCCATCGTTCTCGCGTAAACATAAATATCGTAAATATCGTAATATGGTAGCTCGCGTTAATATAAACACGCCGCCGAAAGTCGATCGCGAGAGAAAGAAGCGCGCCTGACTTGCGTCTAATTTGCGTGTTTAATCTCAATTGATGTTCTTCGAGCATCTAGGATGTTTGACTATTTTTTTGGTACTATTTAAGGTGTGCTCGGCCATATAGAAGCCGAATTTTATGTTTCACTCGTAGTAAAAAATCGCGATTTTCCGACATCCTCCTTTCTAATGATAAAGCTCAATATCAAAAAGATATAGTGTTAGGAGTCTACAGAATCTACAGAGGGTTAGGATTAGTATTTTTGTGATTAATAATAATTAATTTGTTTTATAAATTCCAAATAGTTTTCATAACAAAAGGAATATATGTATGAGTAGTGAGAGGAAGAAGAGAAAAGAATGTATAGAGAAAAAAGTAAAGAGACAGAAAGGACAACGAGGAATGAATAAGGGTAAATGAAGAAGGAGGAACGAAAAAATTGTTCGCTTGGAATGAGTTCTCATTCGTTTGGAGTGAGTTTTCACTCGTTTGGAGTGAAATTCTTGTTCTAACTTCGACTGGCGCAATTTTCACTACCTTGGAGTGAAATCTCACTCCAAGAAATTTAGAGTGTAAGTTTTATAGAAATTATAAAATATTTTTTTAATATATAGTCCGCCAAATTGAATCGGCTATTTTGAATTTTGAAAATATAACTGCAAATTCGTTGTCAGCAGTCAGCAAAACTCCCGGGTACGAAGTTTTAAATTATCGGATTGACATAAAAATTTGTGCCTCAAAATATATGGGCTGAGGTGTAAAAGAACTTTTTGATTGCCTTTAACTTCTCATACCTCTAAAACTAATTCTCGGCTCAACTTTGCAACTAAAAATTTATTATTGATATTTTATCATAGGTTGATTTATAGGCACTACTCATAAATTTCTCGTAATTTATAAGCACTACTCGTAAATTTCTTTCTCGTGTATTCAATTTTGCAGCATAAATAAAAATAGGAGGTCAATCTCAGGAATCTCAGAGATCAATTGGTTTATCTTAAATTTTTCCAAAGTTTTTTCAAAAAATACTTGTCTGTCAATCTCCCGGTGTATGACAACCAAGAAGGATAATCAATCTTGAGACATACGTCGGTATTCGAAATCAAAATCTAGGCTGTGTCTGGAAAAATCTTAAGAAACTTCTATGTGGTCGTTACTAATTACCTTCTATATAAACTTAACGCTATGCGATACAAAAGCCAATAACATGTGACATACGAAGATTGGTCTATCGTTGTATACGGAGTTTTCAGAACTTGAACCGGATGAGGACCGGTTCTTGCGTTTTTAACTTTTTACCAACCGAGAAAGCAAGCGCGATAGAAAAGCAATGGAGGATAAACTTTTGACATTTTGTGCCAATCAACACATACAATGATGCATCAGTTATCTGTCTGATTGTTCCCCGGATAACCAGAGGATACGTTAAAGCGTTGGAAGCACGCCATTGCATGTATCAAGCGCTCGTAACGTGATTTATAGCATCACTTGTAAATTTCTTTCTCGTGTATTCCCTTTTGCAGCATAAATAAAGATGAGAAATCAGAGGCCAACTGGTTTATCTTTAGTTTTTTCAAAGCTTTTCCAAAAAACCTGCCTGCCGGTCTCTCGGTACTAGGATTTCCACTAGCAAACTAAATATAGATTACGAGGATACGGCGCTCAAACAGCGTTCCTTACGTCCAATCACGATTTATCGTCGTGATCGTGTGTAACGTGAGCAACCTTTCGTTTCTCGTTTCACTTGGATAACAATATAGCCGCAAAAGCTAGGAATCCCGCATTACGGTGAGATTGTCACCGTAGTTGCAACATTGTGACACCAACGTGCATTACCTCATTTGCGACGCTCGTATAACGCCCCGGCGAATATACTCGCCAAGTGAACGTTCTCAAGGTATTCTCTTCGGGAACACACAAGTCGGTGTATATCATTGATATGCAGTACGTGCAATGTCTCAGTGCCGTCGATTGTCTCCATTGTACCCGATCAACGATTTAAAAAAGCATGATTCATGCGAAGGTGGATGGCGAACTCCAAAATTGTCAATAACATTCAGACGATTATCAAAATATCTGATACCCTGCTGAAAATGATGGATAAAAAACAATAAGATTACTCTACATACAGTTCAATGTGAATCAACTTTCTTATTGATTTGCATTGAAATCTGGATTGAAATTCAGGCTAAACCTTAGTATCGTTTTCTACCCATTATTTTAAACATGTATAAGGGATAAAAGATCAATACAACCACATTATGTTACCTTTCTCGTGTTTGTTATACATTCAACATACGTCATAAATGCCCGAATTACTAGATTGAAAGTTAGTAGATATTTTCTTAGATTAGACACATTTATTTCTATGTAAGTACGCATCAAGCGGCATAGCCACTAAATATATAAAAAATTGTGTTGGCCATAGAAATGACTATTATGATCATATTCGACATACGCGCGAACGTTGCGGCACCATTATAACAATTTTCTCCAAAATTTTTTGTAATTAATTTTTCAATTGAAATGTCTCGGCTAAAGCAGTAATCATATAGTGTGGATACGAGCTTTCGATTGCGACCAATTAGTTAAGATTCGTGCGGTCAATCCTAAATTCTCGAAATCTCATAGACAAAAAAAGTAAATTCTTTCTGATTCAAACTTTCAATATCACACGTGCACACGCACACATTCAAAGCAAATTTGTCCCTCAAGTCATATCCGCACATGTACAAATATATTTAGATATGGAAATATACATGGACGTAGCTACACACATACACATACGCGCGCGCGCGCATTTCCTTCACACACTTCGTATACCCTTCAGCGGTCTTACACTGATATGTTTGAATGTGTGTGATGTAAGTGTGCAAATAAACGTAGACACGCATATATTTTTTCGCATATCTTTCGGTTTCACAATTGCTGCTTAATACATATGTATCCATATGTGCGATATAAGTGTATAAGAAGCATATATATACACACGTGCATACACATATATATACACGTGCATACACATATATAAAAAAGATTGCGACATGTATGAAATATTCCAGAAATGTGAAATATTATATTATGTTAAATATTATGTAAAATATTATGTTATTGGTCAATCTTTCTTTTTAAAGAAATATGAACGTGGATATCTTATTCATCAGCATATGATTGTATTGCCTATACTAAACCTGAGCGTTATTATTTTTTATTACTACTATTAGGCAAAAATGATTCTCTTTCAAATGGCGTCGACCGTTTTAAGGTATCTCAAAAAATAGCGAAACTACCTCTTGGGCATATTTTAAAAATCTTGTATTTCCGGTTCCTTTGAGGTACAAACGATTTGAAAGAAGGTACAAACGAGTATAAACGATACTTTCTCGAATAGCGTCGACCGTTTTGAAATACCCAAAAAAATAGCTAAACACTGTCTCTTGGATATATTTTAAAAATCATATACTTGTGGCAGGCGTCGCATCGAAAATCTGCTCACAATGTGTATTTAATTACCAGTACTAAATTAATAAGATTTAAAACTTTCTTGTTATTTAATAATTTTAATTTTCATCATACGTATTTTTAGAACATTACTAATATATTATATTAAAAAAAATAACATATTTTACAAAAAAAACGAGTTTTTTTACTCATTCTTGATCTTTACAGAATTTAGAACGTTCTTCCAAAAGAGATATACGAGGTTTTATATAAGTAATTTTCTTCTAAGACAAGTGCTCTTTCGTAGATTTTATAGTTTAGCTTTTAACGTGGTTTTGAGAAAAATTCTATCTAAGACCGATCTCACCATCTTACTTTATAATGACTAGGGCCTTTCTGACAAAATTTTGAAATTTTCATAAAAATTCTAAGAAATTATATGAAAAATTCTAAAATTTTTTATCCACTAGAGAGATTTTTAAAATATATTTTTGTTGCATTATATCATTTCGCTACTGATTATCCTTCCCCAGTAATACTTGAGCAGAAACTTATCTTACATGAGCTAAGAACTAAGCTAAACCTGTTAAACTGTTAAACTGCTTTTAAACATCGTTTTTATTTCCTCGAATACTTGATAGTCATAATGAATGCACATGTAGAAAGGTGCATGGCTAGTCCAAAATATCTAAAAATTCTAAATCTAGAAAATTCTAAATTTTTAGACATTAATGAAGCCGCATGTATAATCGGTCCTACAAATATCTCACTACAATTATTATTCACTACACCATTATTTATTATTATTTATTATCCATATGCCCATTTACATTATTTATATAACCATATCAGAAGAACGTTAACACGTGACTTTTCTCGTATTTCGTAGTAAAATATTCGTAAATAAGTAAAACATATTAGTTAAAATTTTACATGCAATTTGTCTATACCGTTCATGAAAAATTTTATACTAAATATCGCAATTTTGCACACATAACCTTATTGTAGAAACAATATGGACGACTATTATTCCGTAAAAAATGATACCATCTAAATAAAAAATTATCATTATAAATATTGTATATTAGTAAACATGGCATAAAAGAAAAAATAGTGTACACTACATTGTTTTCGTGCTCTCAAAGTTTCTTAAAATAAAATTTTACTTGAAAAATGGAGTGACTCGAATTGAAGCAATTTCTCATAGAGTGAACCTTATAGAGTGAATTCTTCATTCTGTATTCTGACTCCAATAGTATATGATCAAGTCTTACTGTAATCATATCGCCGTTACGCCAATTTTTTCAGTGTAATTTATTAAATTTTAAAAAATTGATATTTAAATTTATATATATACATATTTATACTTAAATAAAAGAACCTGAAAACTATTTTACTTCTCTCTTAAATATTATTAATAACAAACGTTATTCCTGAGCGGCACGCAAACATACATTCGGTATGTAATAGGTACTTGCAAAAATTGCAACAATATATATTTCTAAAAAATCTACAATGTATGTACAAGAAATATGAAAAAGTAGCGCGATCGTCACGATTGTGACAATGCTTATCGGACATGATGTTTTCGTGCTCTCAAAGTTTCTTAAAATAAAATTTTAAAAAATTTTGAAAAATGGAGTGACTCGAATTGAAGCAATTTCTCATAGAGTGAACCTTATAGAGTGAATTCTTCATTCTGTATTCTGACTCCAATAGTATATGATCAAGTCTTACTGTAATCATATCGCCGTTACGCCAATTTTTTCAGTGTAATTTATTAAATTTTAAAAAATTGATATTTAAATTTATATATATACATATTTATACTTAAATAAAAGAACCTGAAAACTATTTTACTTCTCTCTTAAATATTATTAATAACAAACGTTATTCCTGAGCGGCGCGCAAACATACATTCGGTATGTAATAGGTACTTGCAAAAATTGCAACAATATATATTTCTAAAAAATCTACAATGTATGTACAAGAAATATGAAAAAGTAGCGCGATCGTCACGATTGTGACAATGCTTATCGGACATGATATTTTAACGACCGTCTCAAACTATCTACATTTCCGGAGTTTATCACTTTGACATCTCTCGTTAAACGCAAATCACTCGCCAGCGAGAGACGAAAGCTTTTAAAAGTAAAATGCAACCGAAATTGAGTCATGTGGCAAGAATGTGTTAAGATGCACGTAGACGAAGCTTACGCACGAACGTATGCACACGGTAGAGGTACGGAAAGAAAAATAAATATCAAAAGTCGAGTAGTCCGCGAGATGAATGGCCATGTTATTAGCGTGACCTTATATTGAAGAATTGATCTTGACACAGCCTAGTCATCATGCAAATATTTGTTAATCCATTATCTTATGCTCCTGCTAAAGTGAAAAAAAAATTTTATGTTGACTTTACTCAAAGGAAGAAATGTCTAAAGTCCAGTGTCTCTAATCTACTACAGCGTAGTAGTACGCTACAGAGTAGCGCGTTCTAGCGTATACACACGCAAAAAAATCTCGGTTGGTGCAACCGAATAAAAACCAACTAAAAATTAGGTGATCAGAAGTGATATCTCTGTTAGGAAAACTAATATTTCTGTTATTACAACTGAAAGTATTCGTCTGAACATTCAGCGATATTAAAACTCGGTTGGAGCAACTGAGAGCAATTAACTATACAGAAACCTCATAGGAATTTTTCTGTTCCTACAGCCGAGTTTTCATCTGATCTCTGAGCAACCGAAAATTCGGTTGCACCAATGGAATTGTTTTTCCCGTGTATAACACGCGTTGAATTAAAGAAGATCGGCAAATGATCGCACGCAATCATTCGCCAATTTTCCCGAATAAAAACTTAAATTTTTATACGTAGTTTTTTATAAAATGGCAAAAGAATCCTGTACTCAGATTGACATAATTTACCTGCACCCAAGTATTATCGTATCTTATACCTTGTATACTATTAAAGATGTATTGTTTTACTGCAATATGCATAATTTATTGTTTACATGCATTTTCGGAGAAAATACACATATTAACAGAATGTACATTTGCAGTGGGGGAGGGGGGAGATAGACTAAATGTTTAAAGTAATATAAAAAATGCACACGTCTATTGCAGAGTTAAGATAGTCGTAAAATGAGTTGTTTAAGAATTCGTTGAAACTTATACAGAATGAGACACTTAAAACAGGCCACTTGAATAATTTGTTTAAAACTATATAAAAATCGTTACGTACAAAACTTACATGATTTCGAATGATTTCACTAGATAGTATACGTATTTTTTTATAAGTGAAGACGTTTCGGAAATTTGAAGATTAACTCTGATTTTTTATATAAAACTATCTTAACTGTTTTACATAAATAGATTCTTATAACATTCTGCGTAAAAAGGGTAATGTGGTCCAAAACCGAATGGATACGAAATAATTTTACCCTAATACTTTTATGCATACGATAATGAAAAGAATAAATTGGTTAATGTAAAAAAACACATATAATTTCTTGAAAAAAAGATACATTGCATATTACATACTTTTCTTTTATCTTATTGTTTTAAATATGCAATCATATACAAGTGTTTAAAATGATAACTTAAGCGTCAATGTATGCTGCAAAGCGATTAAGTATAGAAAATATTGCGTTTCGAATTTCATTTGTATTTAATATGTATATGTATAACATGTTTTGTTACATTCTTTCATATTTTCTAGAATGTTGGTATTCCGTAGTATATTTCCTGTTCTAATTTGCCTCACAAATTAAAATCCAAGGATATCAAGTCTGACAATCGCGGAAGCCATTTATGTATTCCTGAACAACCAATTCAACGATTTTCAAATATTCTATTAAGAAATAGATTTAATTGTTTGTACAAAATGAGTAGGATATCCGTCTTGTTGATATCACATAGATTTTCGTATTTTTAGTCTCATATGGAATATCTTTTAATAATTATGATCAAATTTCTGTTAAACATTATTCATATTTGCGGCTGTTCAATATTCCATCAATGAAATACGGACCAATTATTTGATTATTGACAATTCCGCATCAAACATTCACAGACTAAGATTTTTCATGATTTATCTTAACCTGTTAATCACCATGGATTTTTTCAACTGATCAGTAGTGCATATTTCAAAGATTAACTTGCTCATGATTCGTCTGTAAACAAAATCTTATTCAACAACATTTCATTACTTTGGAATTTTTGTAATTCATTCGCAGAATTGTAACGATTTTGAAAATCATTGCTATGCAGGTTTCGATGAAGTAAAATGTGAAAAGAATAAAATTTGTGGCAATGCAGAATACTTTGCTGATTGAAACCACTTTCACGTTTCAAGTTGTCTTGTGCTGACGCATGAGTTTTATGCTACAGCTGAAATGCATTTTCATCGTTAGTTGCTGTCTTGGATCATTGGTATTTATTGTTATTCACGCATCCAATTTCTTGAAAAATTCGATTATGTTTGAAGAAACAGACTGTAAAGGTACAATTTTCAGCATACAAGGGCATTGTTTTTCTCATTACTCAGCGACATTTACCACATAAATTTTCTCCGTTTTTATGTAATATATTATGAAACTTTGAATAAATTTATAAAGTTGCACTTTAGCAAATGCGAGACTAATACTATTCAAGTAAGTACTGTTCAGTATAACGCAATTAAATGTTTGTTTACACGCTCATGACTATGATACATAAAGAATATTTGAAAAGCATTAAAGCATGTTCACAATTCGAAACGCAATATTCACAATATTAAAGTAAAAATATTAAGGTAACATTATCTCATAAATTATTCAATTTTTTATCATATTACTCTTATAACTTGTTATGCAGAATGTTATAAGAAATCTATTTACATAAAACAATTAGGGTTATATAAACAATTAGTTTCATATAAAATATTAAAATTGATCTTCAAATCTTCGAAATGTCTTCACTTATAAAAAAAATACGTATACTATTTAATGACCTCCTCAAAATCATGACTACATTTGAAAAATTATTACATACACTTTTATATGTAATAATTTTTCATACAACGCATAATAATTATAATTTATAAGGTTATTCAGGTAATTTGTTTTCAAGTATTCATTCTATATACAGATTTAAATATGACGTAATTATTGACGCAATTATAAGTAGATTGATTATTTGAAAGCTGAGATATTTACAATGAAAGTTGACATTTTTAATGTGTGCTTACTATATCAAGTTGAGAACATCATGTTTTTAATTTTAATTGCCAAACTAAATTTAGGACTTTAATAAAAAATTACTATAATATTGAAAATTAATATGCAGATATTATAGTGAATATATATATCACTTTTTGTCCAGAGTTTTTTCGAGTGCTATTCGGGACACCGATTTGTCATCATTTTCAATGATTATCAAATAATTTTCGGATCTTTTTACCCCCTCCCCCCGCTTCACACATTTATGAAGTGTCCCGAATTCAGGGATGGAAATCTGTTTACCTTACATACACCGCGAGGAGAAACGAAAAGATTACTTACAAATGACGTCTTCATGATACGCCCCGGCGATCGCACATCGTTATTTTCGACACTCCCGAGACTTATTAACGCGCGAGACTCACTCTTTGTCCACAATCTTGCTTTAATTCTTAAGCCGTAAGAAATTAACTGTGATTAACAATCACAGTTGATTATTTTTAAAATAATCGACTGTGGTTGGTCAATTTATTACAGCTTAAAGATTAAAGCAAGGTTGTGGACAAGGAGTCACTTTCAACGGATAAAAGACGCGAGAAACGCGGAGCGATGTGGATTGATGTGTGCCCATGGCTGCTGCTTGGCGCGAAGAGATCGAACATTTCGCGCGTTTCATTACCAATGCCTAGATTGAATAACCATGATGACAACCTCCTAGTGCGAAACGAACGCGATTGGTGTAGAGTGGTTAGAGGCTGAGTACAATAAAAGGAATAAGGAATCGAGAATAGAGAACAGGAAACAGAGAATAGGGAACAGTTCAATATTAAAACATGAAACCTAATTCATCAACGCAGAATAGAGGAACAGAGGAATAGCGTTATTTCTTGTTTTCAGTATTCCTTATTCCTTATTCTCTGTTCCCTGTTCCTTATTCCTTTTATTATGCTCAGCCCCTTAGTAATTCGATCAAGTGGTTAAGAGCCAACGCACAAGCACATGTTACGTTACGTTAAGTACTGACAATATAATGCCCAGATAGCACAGAGAATTCAAAAAGAATTTAGTCATATGTCACCAATTCTGAGTTCATTTTCAAATGTAAAAAGAATTCTTCAGAATTCAGCTCAGTGAAAAGAATTCTTTTTGCATCTAAAAATGAACTCAGAATTGGTGACATACGACTAAATTCTTTTTGAATTCTTTTAAAAATAATCAACTTATTTTAAAAATAATCAACTGTGGTTGGTCAATTTCTCACGGTTTAAGAATTAAAGCAAGGTTGTGGATAAGGGGTTAAGGGACATCTACATTGGAACTAAAAAGTAGGAAATAAGAAGTAGGAAGTAGGAAATAAGAAGTAGGAAGTAAGAAGTAAGAAGTAGGAAATAAGAATAAGAAATTGACCAATCATAGTTGATTATTCTTCTCATATTCGACTGTGGTTGGCCAATTTCTTACTCTTACTTTCTACTTCTTTCTACTTATTTCCAATGTAAACATCCCTTTAAGCGTCTTCTACAATGGCAGTAGGAGTAGTAGTAAGAAATAAGCAGTAAGTAAATAGACCAATCTCAATCGATTATTTTTGAAACGTGAGAATGGAATTGGTCAATTTGCTTACTGCTTATTTCTCTTACTACTACTCCTACTGCCATTGTAGAAGACGCTTTAGAGTGCCGAAAACAACGACGCGCGGTCATCAGGACATATCGTAAGTATATTATTACGGAGTAATCTCCCTTCTCGACACATGCAGCTAAGGTGACCAGACATCCCGATTTTTCATCCTTTGTCCTGAATTTTTTCGAGTGCTATTCAGGACACCGATTTATCATCATTTTCAATGAGTGTCAAATAATTTTCACATCTTTTTATCCCCCTCCTTCCGTTTCCCGCTTCACACATTTATGAAGTGTCCCGAATTTAGGGCTGGAAATCTGATCACTTTAATATATATATATATATATATATATATATATATATATATATATATATATGTGTGTGTGTGTGTGTGTGTGTATTTATTTATTTATATATTTATTTATTTATTTATTTATTTATTTATTTATTTATTTATTTATTTATTTATTATTTATTTATTTATTTATTTATTTTATTTATATATATATTTATTTATTTATTTATTTACCTCAATTTTATTTCAAAGTAACAGCGATATTTATATAGCGAAATAAATATATAAAAGAGTAATTTTGGTTGATGAATAGCACATTTATAAGTGGTCTCTTTGATGCGCCACTAAAAAATACGGCACTTAGCAATAAAACTACCTAACAAGCGCGAGGAAGTTACCGACATGATAGAAAACACATTTCGGAGATCGTATTCTCATGGAGCCTCCACTTCCCCCAGCGCAGGCCTCACCTAATTACGTCACTGTATCAAATCAGCAGCTGCGGTTGCACGGCGCACGATCGCGCTCCTCGCCATAACGTTTCATCGCGCCGCGATCAGCTGACGTCGCCCCCACGTTCTCTCACCTGTTGCGCGTCGGCGTCTCCGCCTCGCTCGCTCTCTGTCGTCTTTTCGTGTGGCAGCTTCTCCGCACAGCTTCCTTCCACGTTCTCCTGGATATTGCACCGACGATGCCCAACCACCAGCGCGCCTGCACGCGTCGCGACACTCTCGCGCGACTCTCAGAGCGCGCACCCTTTCAACAAGATCCACGAGATCCGGTTAAAAATACACCGAGCCGGGCGCGGCGACGTGCTCGCTCGTCTGCTCGAGGCGTCGTCTCGTGAAACCCCCTCTCACGAAACGAGTGCGCGTTCCTCCTGCGACCACCCGACCACCCGACCACCAGGGACGGAGCTACAACACAAGAAAGACTTGTGAATAAAAAACGATAAAAAACACCACTTGAAACTTTAATGGAACGTAGATTACATTTGACAGTTTATTCAAGAAATATAATGATTTGGAGGGTTGTGAAATGACAGAATGACATCAGTTTAAAGGGACGCCGAAGTTGAAATCTTTACCAACAGATTATTCACTTTTTTCTACAATGTTTACGTTGTATTGACGTTGTGTGAAAATTACAAGTACTATTGCACAATAAAAATATGTAGGAAAATAAATTGGACTATTGCTCAATATATGATAGAAACGATAAAATTTCAAAGTTGACATTTCGAGTAATAAATAAATTAGTCTATCAGAGTGTGTAAATTTTCGCCTGATACAAAGGATCTTGTATTAAGTAAACAAATTAATATAGTGCTTTCTTTAAAGAAATTGAATTTTATTAACATTTACAAAAAAATAATAGACATATCAATATTCGAAATACTCATTATAATTTTTTAATAATTTTCTCCATCTACCAAGCAACTGACGAATCCCTTTTCGAAAAAACGACGGCTGAGTGAGATGAAACTGTTAACACATTTTCAGACCTCTTTCACACTTTTAGAGTGTCTATCCGCCGAATGGTATTGGAGCGGTCGGAAAAGATGGTGATTCAAAGGAGCTAGGTCTGGTAAATAAGCTGCACGAGAGAGAGGGAGAAGTTCCCAAGCTAGCAAATAAGTAATATCCTTTTAATAAATAATATCCTTTTAGAGTTCTTCGTCCCTTCTGCGACCAAGCGTTATCGTGTTGTAAGATAACTTGCCGCATTCCATGGCCAGTAAACGGTCTTTTAACCTCTATTTAGTCGCTCAAACGAATGAGTTGTTATTAGTAATTAATATCAGTATTAATTTTTTTGACCAGGCAACTCATAACATATATCACGCCCTTCATATCCTACCAAATAGATAATAAAACTTTCTTTACGTAAATATTAGATTTTGCGGTCCATGTCAATAGTTGACAAGGATTAATCCATGCATTTTTTTTCTTTTAGAGTTGTCATGCAAAATCAATTTTTCATGAAGTAATGATTTTGTACAAAAGTTCTTCATTTCGTCCTTCATAGCAAAGGCATCGCCATGTCGGATCTCCTTTGCTTGCTATCTGAGTTGAGTTCGTGCTGAATCCATCGACCTAGTTTTTTAACTTTTCGTAGCTTATGTGAGGAAACAGAAATTAATTAACGGGTTACTTCTAATTGTAACGCAAATTCATCTTGAGTCTGAATGGAATTTTCTTTCAACAACTGCTCAAGCTTCTTGTTTTCAAATTCTTTCGGCGCGCCAGGAATATAATTATTTATCAGTTAAACAGAAATCACCATTCCGAAACTTTTGGTATCACTTTTTACAGGTTTCATGTATTAAAACAAAGCTAAGCAAATCATATTTGTAACTTCAACAGTATTTTTTTCAATTAGAAAACAAAATGAATGCACTGCGCACAGCATTTGATATGCTATTTATTGAATGTTATCGTCTTCAATATTTTATTTATTTTGTAAGATTATGTCGTCAGCTTCATTATAAGTGCATTATTAGTGCATTATTAGTGCATTTTAAATCTTAAGATTAGCATCTCAAACCCACTAAATGACGGGAAGATATTTAAATTTAATACAGAGTTTTGATTAATTAAATGTAAAAACACCAAATTAAATTATGCACCTATATACTGAACGCGAAGTTTGTTCTACTCAGAGAAATGTCAAGAAACATCGTTGTATTTTTACATTTGAATTTAGAAGCTTAAAAATATCAAAAAAGTTTGCAGAAAAACTTCTATATATGTGTAGTTAAATTTCCCCTAAACATAGTAAAACAAAACAACATATTTACATAATATTTTGCGTTGTTAACATTGGATATTAATTTTTGGAGTTTGTCATCGATTCACTCTTTAATGATAAGATCGTGAGTTAAAAATAGATGTGAATGAAAAATAAATATGAGTGAAAAATAACGAGATATTCCGTTATACTTTTTCAAATTTATATAGAAGCATTCGTTTGTTTTAATTCTTAATCACATCTGTCTTACATTTAACTGCATTTCGTAGCTTCATTGCATCAATAATATTATGTTTGTAATGTAAATATCTTTGAGATAAAACAATATATTTTCTAATTTATCGAAATATCCTTTTAACGCACTGGTCTCGTTCAACTATATTCTCTAGTTTATTTGAAATTTAAATAATAAAAAATATCACGTACATACTGCGACATCTAAAGGGAACAATCATCGACAGTAGACACAGTCGATAATGTATAGGATTCCACTTTGAATATTTACCAAACTACTTTACCGGAGAAGCGTCCCGATTGATACGATTGGACACAACCAACCGATGAAAAGAATTATCTAGTGAATTACTAGGTCCTACCAATCATTACAATCTGTGTCCAATCGTATCGTGGTAAATCGGGTCCTATCCCTTTACCGGCACATTGTCAGGGATATATTCAGGGAGTACACTACCAATGCTACCGCGTCATTGCATCTTTATCATTTGGTTTGTTCGTGTTACTCGTACTTTCCGCACTCGATCTTCTCGCTCTTGCTTCTTCCAGCGTCCGAATATGCATCTATCTTATTCTAAGTGCGAAAAGTGCGAAAAGTATAAATATCACGAATAAACCTATTTATGGTTAGGCGACAATTTACTGAAAAGTGGAAAGGATAATGTTGGTACCAAAGAAAATCTCTACACGATATAATTTAAAGGCCTGTTCTTTGTAATTGCATTGCTGAACTGGTGCAATAAATTGAAGTGAAATGGTCAGTTCTTTTCAGTTGCACTACTGAATAGGTGCAATAAGTTAAAGTAAGACAAGTATATCTTTTCTCACTCTAATTTATTGCACCAGATCAGTAGTGCAGCTGAAAAGAACAGACCAACGTATACGTTTTCTCACTCTAAAGCCAACGACACACCGTGCTTGTTTTCATGCTGCATTGCTTACTAGATGGAAATACTCTATTTTGATTGGTGCATTTCCATCCATCTTCAGAAATGTACCAATCAGCAAGCAATCCAGCACGAAAACAAGTACCGTATGCCGCTGGCTTAACCTTCTGCACTTGTTGAGCAATGCAGTTACAAAGAACAGACATTTAAATTATTATTATGTAGAGATTTTCCTTGGTACTAACATTATCTCCTCCACTTTTCGGGAAATTGTCGCCTAACCTAGCTACCTACACTGGCCTGGTTTATATCATGCACTGGATACGTGTACTAAATAGTAACTTTCTATTAGATAATCTTAATATTGACAATGCATATCAATGGCGACGCATTCAATCAATACAATACGTTACAATTATTTAATAAAAATTTACTATTTAATACGCGTATCAAGTGCACGATGTAAACTAAACCATTGGCTGCGTTTCGATATTCACTGCCAATACTGAAAATCTATAGTTTATATTATGTATACTATAGACAGAGAGAAGCCTGGGTTGCGAACCTATGCAGCGGAATAGCAGAGCGCGGAACAAGAGCGGAATCAATCACGAGCGAAAACTGTAGAACGCTCGTGATTGGTTCCGCTTTCGTTCCGCGCTCCACTATTCCGTTGCATGGGTTTGCACCCTTACACAAAACTAGTTTATTGGTTGCATATTATCTTACAAGATATTTTAGATAATATGGCCGGTATTCATAGTCGAATTTTATTTCAAAACCGTCTTAAGTAATATCTTAAGTAATGTCTTAAGATGCGAATACGGCTCTGAATTGGTTCATGACATCTTAAGACAGTACTTAAGATGATCTTAAATGTAAGATCGGACTATGAATACTGGCCTATGTGACCAATAAACTGGTTTTACGTACGTGTCAATATGTATTAAGCCAGCGGCACACGAGGCTTGTTTTCATGCTGGATTGCTTGCTGGGTGGAAATACTCTGTTCTGATTGGTGCATTTCTGAAGACGCACCAATCAGAATAGAATATTTCCATCCAGCAAGCAATCCAGCACAAAAACAAGCATCGTGTGCCGCTGGCTTTAGTCCCAAGCCACAATAGGTGTAGTAAGTTTTAAGCCTTAAGAAATTGACCAATCACAGTGGAATTATATAGGAATAATCAATTGTGATTGGTTAATTTCTTACGGCTTGAAGCTTACTACATCTATTGTAGATCGGGACTTAAGCAATTGGATGTATACTACGTCCATGGTATACGCACGTAGCTAGAAAGCGCTCACTGCCAAGAATTGGGCTTCAGAAGAAAAAGAAGGGATTCGTTTCTCTCTCTACACAGTTCGCGGTAAACTATAACCAAGTGTGACCTGATGAAACAGGACGTTACAGAACGTACGAGAACGTGACGCCGAAATACATATTTATTTTAGTCAAAACGTTTGATATTTCAGACACAACGAATATTGCGAATCATCGTACACAAGATACATCGTCGAGCTTTGAATTTCGAGAATTCGCACGGAACATAAAAAGGTTATACATTACACATCGCGCGAACACGAAGGGCCGCAACGTTACAGTCGAATTGCACAATCGAGAACAAAAGTCACAATGAGCTCGCAACAAAGCCCAGCCGCTCTACAATCCACTGTCGATCGCGAGAAGATTTACACGTGGATAATTGAACTGTCGAACCCGGAAACGCGGGAGAATGCGTTACTGGAATTGAGTAAGAAACGTGAGGTAGTGCCTGACCTAGCGCCGATGTTATGGCATTCGTTCGGCACTACAGCCTCCTTATTACAAGAAATCATTAACATCTACCCGGCTATTAATCCTGCGACCCTTACCGCTTATCAGAGCAATCGCGTGTGCAATGCCTTGGCTCTGTTACAATGTGTAGCCAGCCATCCTGAGACAAGATCTGCATTCCTACAGGTAAGATCACACGATTTAAAAAGATTTATATTGTTTTGAATGTATATATCGCGAAATGCGAGTCTTTGAAATATTTTACACTTTGATGGGGTGGGATTTTCTTTCTAGTGCAGAAAGCTTTTTACACACAATACCGCTTGCACCTGAAGCTTGAGTCAAAGCATATTTCACCCAATATGAATAGACATTTGAATTTTTGGGCTTGAATGTGTTGATATGTTTTTGTATTCTATATACAGAGTTAGATAATGTTTAATCGGTTTAATCAGTATTTATCTAATCTACTTAATCAGTTACAAAAAAGTTTAGATGTTAAGAAATTAATAGCTTTTAACTTAATTCTGTTAATTTTAAACAAATCAACTTTCAGTTTAAACTAGGAAGTCATATATACAGAATGTATTAACTTTAACTTGTTAACTTTTTTTTATTGTAAAATTCTTGTTTAAGGGAGATACCTTTGATGATTGTGTCTTTTACATATATTGTAGAGGTCGTCTTGAGTAATAATTGAAAGATTTCAACCATTACTTGCTATTTATTAGAAAGTTACAAAAGAAGTTTCATAAATAGACCATTTTTTTCTGATAGTATGTATATTTGAAAAGTAAATATGTAACATATATACAAATATATTACTGTTCAATAAACTAGTGTCTCACATACCACACACATTGCCACACAGTTGGATAATAACAGTTTGATTGATATGAAAGCAAGTATTCTTTCTTATGATACATAAGGTTGCGAGTACTATTACATTGCATTATATTAATTATATTGCAGAATTTTTACTTAAAAGAATATATGATTTTGATGAATGCATCAATACTTTTTTTTAAATACTTGAATGAATTCTATATATCCATGAAATAACCCAAATACTGTAATTCCTTGATTTATGTAAATGTTGACTATGTTTCATATTGTAATTTTAGTATGTATAATACTGAATATGAATGTGAATGTGTATAACAAGAAAAAATATTCAAAAGTACATTTTTGAAGGAAAGCTTTAAGGTGGAGAGCTGTGTCCCTCAATCTGTTAAAAATCTAACTTAACCTTACTTAATATAACCTAATCTTTTACAGTATTGTAACAATGTTGTTAAAATATATACTTTTATGCACATATATTTTAATATTTTAATAACTAACATTGTCATAATGCTATAAAGTTAGATTAGATTAGGTTTTTAGCGGAGCATGAAAGATACAAATATACCACAAATTTTTAGGTAAAACTGCATAAAAGGTAACATCTCACCGACTTTTTTATTTTTGAAATATGTTATAAAGAATGAAATTCTGAGTAACTTTTTCCTATATAGTTTTGAAAGTGTGTATGTGTTATAAATGGACTTTACTGCACTTTTATATTTTTATATGTTATTAAGGACATCTTACTGAGTAACTTTTGAAAGGTTTTAGCTGTCGCTGATTAGTCATTAAAAAGTTATAAATCAAAGAAATTTTTTTAAATACGATGTTTTATTTGTGTATATTAAAGATAAGGTAAATATAGCAAACAGTACACATATATGCGCGGGGGAGGGGAGGAGCCCCGCATCCCTTTCCCAAAAAACTATCTATCTAACCTATCTATTGAAATATGGTAAACTGTACATGTATATATGCAACCCAGTCTTTACATTTTTATATATAATTTGCAAAAATGCAAAAAATATCGCAAGCAGTACCTGCATTTGTATTCTTATATTATTTTCCATTGAGAAATTATATATAAAAATGTAAAGATTGGGTTACGTACATACGTGTACAGTTATTGTCATATTTCAATAGATAGGTTAGGTTAGGGTTAGTTTTTTGGGAAGGGGCGCATATACTGTTTACTATGGGTGCGTTCCGTTTCCACGCATGATACGCATGAAACGCAGCGTTAGAGTGACAGAGATACGAGAGTGAGATAAAGGTTGCGTTCCGTTTCACGCATTATGCGCGCATTGTCTACAATATACGTAACATGAACTATAGATAAATGCGCGCATATGCGTGAAACGGAACGCAACCAAAAAGAGAGGGAGAGCTCTCGGGTGAGGTTGTCGAACCTAGGTTAGGTTAGTTCTTGAACGCATGAGATTGCATAGACTGCACTATCTCGGAGCTGATGCAGTTCATGCGTTCGAGAACTAACCTAACCTAGGTTCGAGAACCTCACCCGAGTGCTCTCCCTCTCATTTTATCTTACTTTCGTATTTCTGTCACTCTAACGCTGCGCTTCATGCGCATTATGCGTGGAAACGGAACGCTATATTTCTATGTATAATTGCCAGATCTGTTAGGTTAGTTATTAAGTCCATTTATAACACATACATGTACACTTTCAAAACTTTAAAGTCAAATATCTCCGAAACTATATGGGACCCCCATATAGTTGTATAGGAAAAAGTTACTTAAAATTTCATCTTTATAACATATTTTAAAAAGAAAAAAATTGTGAGATGTTACTTTTTATGCAGTTTTACTAATTTTTATTTTTGAGACTCGTTAAATGCATACGATATCGAAAAATTATGTTCTATTAATAAGTGTATATAAGTGTTAATAAATATTTAATAAGTGTTAATAACAATTTTTATGTTTTGTAACAAAATTCATGATAATATATTATGTAAATTCTTAATAACATATTTTATATGTAAAGTATATATACACATACAGATGTTTTATTTGTTAATATATTTACCTATTAACTTAAAATATTAATACAAAAATTAAAGTGGTTAAGTTAGGACGTGTGAAATATGTCAAAACTTTTAGCAGTATGATATATATATATATATATATATATATATATATATATATATATATATATGTCTTTTGATATTTTAATGCAATTTGTATGTGTTTCTTTGGTTTCAGGCTCATGTTCCATTATTCTTATATCCGTTTTTGCACACAGTGAGCAAAACTAGGCCTTTTGAATACCTAAGACTGACTAGTCTTGGAGTAATAGGAGCGTTAGTCAAAACAGATGAACAGGAGGTCATCACTTTCTTGCTAACTACAGAAATCATTCCTTTATGCTTGCGAATTATGGAGAGCGGCTCAGAATTAAGCAAAACTGTCGCCACGTTTATACTGCAAAAAATATTGTTGGACGATAGTGGCCTTTCGTATATTTGTCAAACGTACGACAGATTCAGTCATGTTGCAATGATCCTGGGGAAAATGGTTTTATCCTTAGCCAAGGATCCATCGGCTAGATTGCTTAAGCACGTTGTAAGATGTTACTTGAGACTATCGGATAATCCTAGGTAAATACTAAGTGATAACAAAGTGCATATTATTTATTTTAATTTAATTCAATAAAAGAACTGAGAGTCAAATAATTTCACTTGTAAATACGTTTTCCGCTACAAAGTAAATAAATAACCAAGTGCTGAAATACACTTTAACAATCAAAAATCTCAACTCGCAATTTCGAATATCTGTATACTTCTAACATATCAATATTAATCTCTATTATATGCAGTGCGATCTTATCTAGTACCTAAAACTTAAATATAATTAACTTCGCAGAGCACTATTAGCATTAAGGCAATGCTTACCGGATCAACTAAGGGACAATACTTTTGCCACTTGCTTACAAGAAGACGCCTCGACGAAGCATTGGTTAAACATGCTTCTGAAAAATTTAGAGACCGGTCCTCAGCCAGGTCCACCGACCCAGCCGGGTCAACAAGATCCTAGAACGATCGGCATGTCGCCGCTCACGTCTTGAATTCGCCAAATTTAAGACTGAGAAGGAAGCAGTGCCAAATGTGCAAGTGCACCGTGTGCCGCGAGAACAGATCTCGAGATGCTTCTTTCCATAAGTTCCGAATTTTTACAAGACAGTACCCCGTGCACCGTTATTATATATTATTAACAATTAATTGCGTATTATGTATAGCTACGAATTTGTGCTGTGAGGTTTAGTGATATAAGGAGATATTGTCAAATCGACAACTCATGATGGTTGTACATATTGTATACATTCTATGGTAAATATTACTTGTGCATCCAGTTCACGAATATCCAGTTTTCTCAGTTCAGTTTTAGCGTTGCTGTTCATCAGTTAATATTGTTAACAGAATGTTTATACAAATTATTGATGTTTTATACGAATGAGACATTCGTTACCAGTGGAAACCTATCGTGTGGAAATATTAACAAAAGATGCAGTATATGCGCGCTATGATATATAGTATTCACCAGTGTGTTTGTCTAGCTTCTAGGTATTTTGGTAGATTTTACGACAATTACCCGTGAAAATTTTACACTTTGCCACATGTGAATTAAGCACAAACTATACAAAAATTGTCCTTATTAACGATAGATATTTGTACAAGTAGATATGCGATTAATATTTCGAGTAAGATCTTTGTCATGTTATGAATTTATTCATCGGCCTAATTAAATTTAAATACGAGACGTTCATCGTTCAAAACGAGACTATCTCGTTTTGTAACGTTGTTTCTCACTTTGCCTGGGTTTGTATAATAGTTTATTTATCATTAATTAGTTTGTGCGTGCGTGAAATGACGAATATTCGACGTAGTAGTTTCGTCTTATATGTAATGTGATCGATCGATGATTATGCACGATGGACAATTAAATCATTAAAAGATTTAGTAGGACCGTCATTTGCTCCGCAATATAATTTTACGAGATATCAAAACTAGTCGAAAGCAAACTTGAATGAATCTAGATTTAATCCCTGCGAATATAAATCTCTTAGCCGAATCGGCAATTTTAGCCAAACGGCTCTTCGTTAACATTTCGAAGAAATCTGCGTCGTCGTATCGCTCGCATCGTTGACCATTCTCGTGAGTTCCGCCTGATTCTGCGAAAAAAAGTGAAGATACGAACATTATTAATTAGCACGAAGAGATTCGGACGACAAATCGGTCGCGAAGAAATGAACATACCGTTTTCGGAGAATCCCTCGAGCGTAAGAGACCATGTATAACGGGTGTAAATAGTCTCTTGTCCGCGTAACTGTACTTATGCGGGCCCGTGAACCACGAGACCACCAGGCCCACCAGAATTGTAGTTAAGAAACCCACCCACGTGTACCAGAGATACGACATTCTGTACAAAAAGAAGGGCTGTTCCCTAAAAATAAAAATTGTAACTTAATCACAATGAGTCAGAGTAGTGATTTTTACGCACTGTCACGATTCGACCGATGAACTTGTACCTGACGGCGTTCTCGACGATCAATGTGAGATTTCCAGCGATGCTTCTCAGTGACTCGGAACAGCCTTCCACCGATACCGGTTTCACAGGGAAATAAATCGATCCCGTGGAGATCGCAGCTTGCGATCCAAAAGAGATCCAAGCAACCAGGTTAAGACTGACTAACGCACCGACAAGTGCTCCCTACATAGGTAACAGCACAGAAATGAAAAGGTTGCGTGAGAAATACAAGATTATCCAGAATCGTGCTAGTTTTAACGATTGATTCGGCGAGTTTTTTATATCTCGTAACTGACTGTATAATATTGATCCAGGAATAGATAGGAATAGGTTGTAGTCGTCGTGTTTTCCTTTTGTAGTTGTTAAAAGGATGCTGAAGCTGAAAACTTTACCGACAGAACACTGACATTTTTCTGCAATTTTACGTCGTATTAATTACACAGAATTATAAATGCTTTTACGCAATGAAAGTACGTGCAAAAATAAATAGGAGCATTGCTCGATATGTGACGAAAACGAACAAAAAAATTTTAATGTAAGATCTCAAGCTGTCAATTAACATAATATTTGCCTAATCCAAAAGTTCCGCAGCTTGACGCTACGTTCCGACGATGAAATAAACTTGGGAAAGTTTGTAACTGAATTTTTACAATCAGAGCTTATTACCGTAGAATTGGCCATTGGAAAGAACATGCCCAACGTGAACATTCCGAGTAAAGGACCTGCGGTTATACCTGACAAGCTTCTACCGGCCTGAAAAAGGAAAGATAGATCACAAATTGATCGTGAGGTAATTGGCGAACCTTACTCCGATTCGTAATTCGAACAAAACGGACACTCAATGTTACAAGAACGTCGTACCTGAATCAAGCCACTCAGTTTCTCCACCATAAAGACCAAGCCTACGCAAATGGCTCCTATTATCACAACCGTGGCTTTCATTATGCGGCTTGCGCCGACGTTGGAGATCGGATTACGGAAACACGGCTTGATCATGTCCTCGTAGATTACGCCCGACATGGAATTCAATCCGGTCGACATTGTGCTAGAGGTCAATGAGCGAATGTACATAATCGCGAATAAGGGAAAATGAACGGGCATATAGGATAGAGTGTTAAGAAAAGGCGACGTGCGTTAGCCTGTTCAAGGAAAATACGTCGTTTCTTTCTTTTCCTAACACCCGACATCCATCTTTCTGATCTTAAAAATCTTATATATCTCTGCTTGAAAGATTTGGTAGAATTAGATAAGAAAAATCTGTGTAATTGAATCGTGTTTTTGATAAAAAATAATAAAATTACATAGAAACCCAGATAGCACAGAGCGTTCAAAAAAAAATAAAAAAAAAATTCAGTCGCGTACATCACCAATTCTGAGTTCATTTTTAGATGTAAAAAGAATTCTTTTTGCATCTGAAAATGAACTCAGAATGGGTGACATACGACTGAATTCTTTTTAAATTTTCTGTGCTATCTGGGAAGGCATGTATATTCAGATAAATATTTAATCGTTAAAAGTTACGATATAAAAAGATTTATATTTTTTTATACGAGCTGAATGCATTGAAGTTTTTAATAGAAATAATAAGTTCAAATAAAGAGAGAGAATATTCATGTAGTATTTCAATGAAATTTGTGTACATTTCTATCAATTCTTATATCGAATTTTTTAAGCAAAGATAGCTACGTATAGAAATCAGAGTTTTCAGTAATAATTGGCAGAAGAGTGATATGCGTGTTTCGTGATACCTCAACGCAGCACTGAATACACCGGAAACAAACAGTCCTGGTAAGCCTGGAATCGCGTGCGACAATTCCATCACAAAGTACGGCAACAGTTGATCGGGCTTTCGTATTTGCTAAAACATAAATAATTTTCAGATCAATAAAGTTCAATATATCACACAACTTAACACAGAAAAATGCATATTGCATTTAAGTAAATGTTGCTTGTTTCAAGTATTTTATAAGTTTATACAACCTTTATAGAAATATCATACTAAGAATCATTGATAATTATTTATTATCCAGTATTTTTAATACTGAAAATAAGTAATTATTAATGATTCTTAATATGATATTTCTATAAGGGAAGTATATATCCTTAAATTTATCCTTAAAAGTTTATCACAAATATTAACTTTACTTAAAATACATTCTGAATCCTGGAAAATATTTTAACATTTCAATCAAAAATATTAAATTAAAATAAAAATTTTTGACTATACACAAAGAGTCGAACCAAATTTTTCTTAAATATTTTATAACATTCTATATATATTGTAAAGAAAATAGATTCTTTTTTTGAGTTCATCGTATAATGAACTTTTCTTAAATTTGTATGATAATCATATCTTAAGACTGCTATCAAGAAAATATTCTTCGTTAAAAGTAACCATTTCTTAAAAAAAGGAAAATTAAGTTGAATAATCATTTTTCTTAACAGTAAAATATTATTTTTCTATATGTACTCATAAAGGACAAATATCCAAAATATATCTCATGGATATCCTGTAGATATCGCGATATCTACTATAGGTATAGGATATCCATGAGATGTATTTTGTTCTGTATGGAAAGAATCACTAATCATTACAGAATTGTAAAAGTTGTAAAATATATATCAGTTTTACTCTTTAATTTTGATTGAAAATATTCACTCAACTATTCAGAGTAAAAAAATCACTCTATATGAGTGAAAAATCGTTCGAATTCGAGTAACTTGATTGTCACTTTACTCTACTTTTTAAGCTTCAAATTTCACTCTAAGATATTTAAGAGTATGACAAGAAGTGATAAAAGACCAATTTTCTCTATTGTTTAGATAAAATTACTCTCTTATTATCTTTATCTAAGTAATAAGAGTAATTTTCTTGTTAAATTTCTTAAATTGTATTCCACGATGGATCACATTCGGTGATATGATTCGGTGATGTGAAACGTGATTCCACATTATAGAATGTTTTGAATTTTCACTTGTTTTGAATTGCATTTTATAATGTGAAATTTCTGAAAGTTTAAGGTCTTGAAAATGTACTCCTAAAATATTAAAGCAATATTCATAATATCAAAATTATAGAGCTTTGAAAGACGCAAGGATGAAAGACCCAAATATACGGCCAAGTATACATGCCAGTTCGATTTCACGTATAATAAACCACTACTAAGATGGCACAGAGAATTCTAAAAGAATTCAGTCATATGCTACCAATTCTAAGTTCGTTTCTCGTCTCGTCAAATTTGAAAAATGTGTATTAAATTTGAATTTCAATCTTTTAAAGATCGCCATTTTGTTAATAATTATTTTATATTTTTTATTTTGGTAAGGGATGAAGCTATACACACACTCTCTTATATAGATTAAAAAAATAATTTGATTCGCTTATTTCAAATGAGTAATAGGGGCGCAATCAATGTCGTCAAATGGACAGATATTTTGTAACACGAAGAGCACTGCGATTTATATCTCCTAAAATATTAAACAAATTGATGTGATATTAATGTAAAATTTCTTTTTTAATTATATATTCAATATTTCAAATATCAATATATGTATGTGTATGAAAACCCAATTAAAATATTAGGTGTACAACTTTTCTTTTCCTATAGGTGGCTTTAGCGATAAGTGGTGGTCGAAATAAATAGATCATAAACGTCATACAATAAACTTGGGCATCTGTCAACATAACCCCATAGAAACATTAGTCGATTTGTGTCTGCATCATAAAGTTATTCTCGATTAAAAATGTCAGTTTGCGAGCCAAATTCTCGTCATTTGCGGGAGGTTATAATTTTCTGCTTTAATATGAAGAAATCTGCGGCTGAGGCTCATCGAATGCTCTCAAATACTTATGGTGAGGCCGCTAGTGAAAGAACGTGTCGTGAGTGGTTTCAACGCTTCAAGAACGGTGATTTTGACGTCGAAGACCGGCATAGCGGTGGAAGAGAAGAGGTTTTCGAAGATGCAGAATTGGAGACATTACTTGATCAAGACTCGTGTCAAAATCAAGAAGAATTGGCACGATCATTGGGAGTGACTCAACAAGCCATTTCAAAACGCCTCAAAGCCATGGGAATGATTCAGAAGCAAGGAAATTGGGTGCCGTACGAATTGAAGCCGAGAGATGTTGAACGGCGTTTGTTTGCTTGTGAACAGCTGCTTGAAAGGCAAAGACGGAAGGGATTTCTGCATCGCATTGTGACTGGGGACGAAAAATGGGTTCATTACGATAACCCCAAGCGCAGAAAATCATGGGGAGTTCCCGGCCATGCTTCCACGTCGACGGCCAAACCGAATATTCACGGCTCCAAGGTCATGCTCTGTATTTGGTGGGACCAGCTCGGCGTAGTGTATTATGAGCTGTTAAAACCGACTGAAACAATCACAGGCGATCGGTATCGAACGCAAGTGATGCGTTTGAGTCGAGCATTGAAAGACAAACGGCCGCAATACAACGAGAGACACGATAAAGTAATTTTGCAGCATGACAATGCTCGACCCCAAAGTGGTCAAGACATACTTGGAAACGTTGAAATAGGAAGTCCTACCCCACCCGCCGTATTCTCCAGACGTTGCTCCCTCTGACTATCACTTGTTTCGATCAATGGCACACG
>NW_022639478.1:2233179-2243910 GCF_010583005.1 Odontomachus brunneus
TGGATCGCCTCAAAAGATGACCAGTTTTTTCGACGCGGGATTCGTACGCTGCCCGAAAGATGGGAGAAAGTAGTGGCCAGCGATGGACAATACTTTGAATCATAAATGTATAACCAGTTTTTTACAATAAAGCCTCGAATTTCGGAAAAAAAACGGCGGAAGCAAAGTTATACACCTAATATTAAAAATATATCATTGGCATATCTTAAAGATATCGCAATATATCTAGGATATCCTCATGATGTAATTTGAACATTTCTGCTGTGTGGATTAAGCTATAGATTTCATAGTTTTGTTTTCTTTTATTCAACAAAATAACTAAAAATGCCCATCTAGAGGAGAGTACTCCCTTAAAGTGAAAGAATTACATCAAATTCATTTTCCAATTTCGAGGTAAAATACTCATTCGACGATTCAGAGTGGAGAATATGTCAGTAAAAAATCATTAGAATTCAAATAACTTGGCGGTCATTCTACTCTTCGAGTGAAATTACATTCCAAGGAATTTGGAATATATGATAAAAAATTATGCTAAGTAAACAGTCGGTGATAATACTGACATACATCGGTGAAAATGTATTGTTAGAAATATTCCGACAAGAGTCTGCAAAAAGATGAAATCTAATGGCAAATTCGATTGTAAGCACAAGTGTACACTAAGATTACCTTATAGTTTGTTCTTATATTTCATTTGTATTTATAGAGTTTTATCTTATATTTAATATTGTATTATATTCATCTTCAGATGTTATACAAATCGTTGTACTGCTTACGGAGCATTCGGAGACAAATTTAAGATGATTTTAAATTAGAATCTATGAAATAATCTTAATGTACACTAATGCTTCCAGTCAAAGTTGCCATTAGTTTTCGGTAAATCGATCGCACTTTCTTGTGAATGACTTTTCGAACTCTCACTTTCGGAACACTTCGTTTGAAAGCTTTCATTTTGCTAGTAGCTCTTTAACGCCAAAATCTCTCTTACCTTCGTCGTGACCGGGTCGCAGTCGTAGAAGGCCGCGAAGATGATGATTCCCGTGTAGCAACACAACGAGACAATGCTGATTATTCCTACGGCCATTATGATAATCGCCCTGGACACAAAGGGGGATTAAATAAGCGAGATCCGCACCGGGAAATGCACATCACGGGGCAATCTCTTGGACTTACACGTTGGACTTTTTCAGATTCGGCATCGCCAGGCATCTCTGCACCATCGATTGATTTACCGAACACGTAGCCAACCAATTTAAATAAGAGCCGACCACCACTGTCCAAAAAGTATGTCTCACCGTAGGATCCGGATCCATGCTGTACAAAAAGAACGTTTATTACGTGATAACTCTGGTCTATAAAAAAAAACTTTTTTAACACACAGAATAAATATGAACTATATATTGTTCTTTAAGCTAAATTAAAAAACACAAACAGATTTTTTCTATCAGAGTTTTCCAGCTGTGTGGTTTTTAAGTTTCAAAAAAACTGATTTCCTCTATGTATACAAATACGTCTTATCTAATTTGGAATATAAAGGTTAGTGAGTTTTTGCTGTACTTGTTGCATATTTTTTATTAAAAAGAATAAAAAATTATTAAATAATTAAAATTATTAGTTTTTATCATGTCCAATGTCTAATTAGAAAAAAAATTGCGTATGAGACAAAATGTTACTTGTAAAGAATTTTTATAGACAAATATACGACTTGAGTGGAGAAATATTTTATAGAAGATATTTAACATTCGTAACTTCAATATATATATAAAATTTAGAATTAAATCGAATTGCGAATTGCATGTCAAATGTTCTATATATAATATATCAAATTTCAAATGACTATCACAAGAAAAAGCAGTGGATGATAGAAAAACTCTAAGTTTATTTTTCGATCTTATAAAAATATAAAAATATTGCAACAATACATAATATTGTATAAATATCTTACAATACATAAGAAACACATTATAAATTGTCTTTTTAGAAAAGGTTGGTAAAAAATAGTATAAATATGTTCCAAATTTAAATAGAATCAAAGAGAGATTGATATAGACTTCAGAATATCAAAGGAATTAAGGAGAGGCTGAAGCTGAAAACTTTATCGACAGAATACTGACATTTTTTTACAAAGTTTATGTCGCATTAGTTGTACAGAATTACGAATACTCTTACGCAATAAAAGTACGTGCAAAAATAAATAGGAGCATTGCTCGATATGTAATGAAAACGAAAAGAAATTTTAATATAAAATCTCAAGCTATCAATTAGCGTAATACTTGTCTAATCCAAAAGTCCCGCATCGTACATATAAAAATTGTAAATGTTTTAAACAGAAAAATTTTGAAGAATTTTGCTGTATTTTCGCACTTGAATTCAGAAACTGAAGAATATTGGACAAGTTTGCAGAAAGATTTCTACACATTTCTACACATGCGTGGTTAGGTTTTCCGCTGAATATAGTAAAACAAAGCAACACACATTTACATAAGTTCTGTATTTACAAAAAATATAAAAGGATAGCGTGATAGTGTTAGTGACGATTGTCTCCGCGTTATCGACGTTGTTCGAATTCATTATCGACTTCAACATCCCCTTAAATGAATTTATTGAGGATGTTAAGAATTTTATTGAGTTTAAAAATAAGATCAAAATTTCTCTTTGCAAGAATATTATCAAAAATATTATCAAAGGAAAAAGTTGATATTAATATTTAATATAATATTTACTATATATATTATATTAATATTTAATATGTATATTTAAATAATTATATTATATAATTATTATAAACTATAATTTAATTAAATATAATTATTATAATTATATTATAGTAATTTAATTTAATTTAATATTCTTGATTGAAATAAACTTATTAAGATTCAGAAAGTATATGGAATAAATTTAATGCTTGTTATGATAGATAGACGAAGTTATGATAGATTATGATAGAATATATAAACTTGTGAAATAATGATTTTACTTGAGTTTATATTGAAATAAATATTTTTATTTGAGTTTATATTTACTTAATGCACACGATATATATTTTTAAGTAAGAACTATGACGGTAAGAACTGTATAAATAAGCATACAACAACAGCAACTTTTAATGCAATATCTACTTAATTTAAAATCACATAAATTTCTAACCATAGAATTAACCATAGAAAATGTAGATGTAACAATAATAGCAGTTTTCTCCCTACGTATATACACTGTGGGAAAAATTACCTCAAAATCAACAAATATTTCTTTGATGAGTGCCATTAACATATTCACTTAAATCTAAATTCTCTTTATTTAAATAAAATATTGATTTAAATAAACAATATTTGGTTTAAATAAAGAGAATATTTGTTGATTTTAATGTAATTTCTCCCTCAGTATGAAGGTATGAAACTCTGCAAATTCGTCAAAGTATGATTAAACATTGCAAGATATTTTACATTTCGCAATGTTTTGATTTGAGGACATTACAGTAAAAAGAAAAGATGCACGAGATGTGAAGAAAATTTGCGCTTACTTAAAGAATTCAATTCTCCCTGTATTGAAATTCCTTTTCCACACCTCCGCCACGCCGCCAACTCTGTTCGTGCCGAGTACGGCGACGACGATGATAGCGCCGAACATCATCACCGTCTGAATCGTATCCGTCCAGACGACCGCCTTCAAGCCACCCTGTAGTAAAATATCATATCCTATTGTTTCTTCTCTCAAAATGCTTCGATGTAAGGATACACGATTTTTATCTCCTGCCGACGTATCCTTCCTGTGTATTTTAGTCGGATAAAATTCAGTATCAAACTCTCTTCAAGTTAACAACGCAAGCTTAAAACGATCCTTCGAACGGAGACAAAATCTACATTCGAATCTACAGGGTGTCCGGTAACTCACGGAGGAGCCGCAGTGTACAAGTAGATCAAACTGAACAAAAAATTCCTCTATCGTTTTGCGAACAATCATGTAAAATTTTGAGTTACTAATCCAAGAAGATTCGTGAATAATCACGCGCCATACGGTAGATCAACTGCGATGGCGACATTTGTCGTTGTATACTTATATTACTTGTATTAGATCAAACTAATTACTTGTATTAGATTAAACTGTCTTAGAACAAAAATGTCCTCTACTATGTTTCAAATGACGACGTAAATGTTTAGTTATTAATTAAAAAATATTAGTGCATTATCGCGCATAACCGTACACCAAACTTCTTTAATTAATAACTAAACATGTGCATGGTTATTCAGAAAATGGTAGAGAAAATTTTTATTCAGTTTGACCTAATATACATGCATACAGCGGCAGACGTCGCTATCACAGCTCATCTACCGTACGGCGCATGATCACGAATCTTCTTGGATTAATATCTCAAAATTTTATGTGGTTGTTCATAAAATGATAGAGAAATTTTGTATTCAGTTCCTAATCTATCTGTGCACATCGTGGCACTTCTGTGAGTTACCGGACACTCTGTATACTCTTTAAATTTCTTGAAGTTAAAATATTGCCACTCTTGCAATAAGAGTGAAATATTCGGTTCAATCGAGTGAAATATTCACTCCTATGAAGAATAAATACTGCCACAGGAGTGACTGTTTCACTCGATTGGAGTGAATATTTCACTCTTATTGTAAGAGTGGCAGTATTTTCACTTCAAGAAGTTTAGAGAATGTATATACGTGCGAATCTCTTACCAGTGTCGTGTAGAAGATGCACACCGCGCAGACCAGCAGGGCGATCGTGTAGAGGTCTATCCCGGTAGCCTGATTGAAAGCTAGCGCCGGCACGTATATCACCAGCGGTATATAAAGCAACTGCAAGTGCAAGCGCAAGATTGCTCGTCTCGTCGAGTTGCTCTCGAGGTCGACGCATTCCAAGAATTCGACGCTTCGACAAATTTTCAGCACAATAGAGTCGTTAATGGCGTATGAGAAAATTTTTCAGAAGCGAATAACATAAAAAGTTAAAAGAGAGGAGGAACCCGAAATTTTGAGTCCACAGAAATCGCAAAAATATTTCTATGTTTGTATTCTTTTAACGAGAATTAAGCTCACCATCTTGATGATGAAGATAACCGACCCCATGAGTCTAACTACTCGATTGAATCTCAACTCCAAGTACTGTGAGCAAAAAAAAAGAAAAACTCAGAAATTGCTAACAAACGCAACTCATTGTTATACAGAAAAAAATTAGAATCCATTTATAATTAATATATTTAAATTAACAACCATTTTTTCACAGACAGAATGTTTATCGTAATGGTATTCTCTATTTTTTTTTACCAGTTGCAATGATTGGCTAGTTACAGGAAATATAGTAGATGCAATTAATCAATTTTTAAATAGCAATATGATACAACAATAATCTTTTTCGACGTTCTCGAAATTTTTATTCTTGCATTTTGTTACTTAAAACGGATTGATTACATTTAAAACTTTGTCCTGCCTAATCATTATAACTTGTAAAAATTATAATGAATATCGTTACCGTGAATATATACACACGCATACACGCAAACATACACACACATCCTGCATAAGCAATGATATATAATTTTGTTAGAAGAATTTAAAAAAAATATAATTTTGTTAAAAGAATTTTGAATTTCAACAATGTTATAATTTCATTTTAATATTATAGTAGTTTCATAAAGAGAATATGATTACTTTGATGATAATAGCTTTTTCCGACATTAAAAGACATCATTTTCTAAGTTTGATATTTTGTGCTTTCTATTTGTAAAAATTATACTTTTGGATAACAAGAATATATTTTTCTTGGCTTTTTAAATCATATAAAATATATCTATGTAAGTAACTTATCCTCTTAACACGCTATGTTATCTCATATTAAAATTAATATACCAAAAATAAATATATTTTTAAAACAAGGATGTTCTCTTTTTCTGTGTATAGTTTCAATCGTGTACCTCGTAGGATGATGTAATTTTCAGACCGTAGAAAACCGGCAGGTAGACGATCACCATCGTCAAGGAAACGAAAGAGTCCGAGATCACGATGCACCACAATTGCGTGCCGTACACGTACATTTCGGCCGGCAATCCCAGCATCGCTATGCCGGACACGTAGCTGTAATTTAACGACGCCATTTAACGCCGTAAAGTATAATTTATACAACATTTACAACAGTGCAAGTTTGAGCGGAGTCATTTTCCATCCGGCTACTGACGAATGAACAATTCTTATCGGAGTACTAACTCGTTCCGATTGCGTATAAGATCGTGACTCTACAGAACGGCAAACTTTTAGCAACAAAAACTTGTTTTGTTCGTTTAAATCATTCCGTCTAATCGTTCAGTTCCTCCGCTGTTCTCACGCCTCACTGATTGTAGATGTAGTTCCTCTCAATTGTTGGAAAACTTATCATTGAAATATTAGCTAAATTGATTACGAATAATTAAAACATCTTACATTCTCTAATTCGTTGAAGATGTGGATTTTTCACATATTCGATATCATGAAAATCTTTTGCATCTTTCTTCCATCTTTAATAACAAAGAGTATAAACTTATAGCTGGCAGTCGCAGCCAATAAAGCGTTAATGGCGTGTAACTAAGATGGGTGCTTTTAGAACGAATTTGCTTATCCGGGCATCACGACGCGTGGACACTTGATTATTAATAATTACAACTTTAACCAGAGAGCCTTGACGACCAATTGAAACAAACGTCACCTAACGCGTCCTATATTTCCGGCCAATAGAACAGTTTCTCTACCGACATCCTGTACTTTCCAACCGGGTATCTTTTCGACTCGTCTATTAAATTTGACGCGTGTGATTTCTAGTATAACGTTGAAGACATTCTAATTGTTGACGCACACAGTACGTCGTAAACCAACCGAACAATATTTCAAAACTTCGCGAAAACTTTTGGGAAAAATAGTCGGCTTGAAACTTGTTTTTTAACATTTTGGCGGCTGTACTTGTTTTAGAAAAATTTTAGATTGGCACCAACAACTTTAAATAACTTTAAACTGTCGAGAACTCAGATGGTATCTAAAGAAAAAACAGATTCCTTGTTCATAAATCCGTACATCCAGCTATGCATATGAGGCCCCTTTATCACAATTATAAATTATTACTGTTGAAAAAACTCTTTATAAGAGAATAGTTGCTGACAGAATAAAATCGCGTATACATAACTGCAAACATCAAAGGGATGCTGAAACTGCTGAGAACTTTACCGATATTATATTGATATTTTCCTGTAAAATTTTTTATTTATTTTTTTGTTTGCTGTACTGAGTATATACTGTGTTGTACATATTGAGTAATATTCCAATTTATTTTGACACTTGCTTTCATTGTATAAAAGTGTTTATAATGCTTTGCAATCAATACGATATGAACTTTGCAGAAAAATGTCAATATTTTGTCGATAAAATTTTGAAATATAGCATTTCCTTCCCAATCCGGTATAAATGTTTAAAATATATCCTAGAAACGTGCCACCCTAGAAATATCATACTAAGAATCATTGATAATTACTTATTATCCAGTATTTTTAATACTGAAAATAAGTAATTATCAATGATTCTTAGTATGATATTTCTATAAGGGCAGAAATATCAAATTTCTTTAGGATGTATCACGTACATCTCTGGAATATATTTTAGACATTTCTGCTGTATGGGTTAAACGACTTCTTTTAAAAACAGACAAGACATATGTCTACATTCTTTATTATAAACATTCAAATGTTCCTTCTGAAAAGTCATGTTATTAGTACATTTGTGAACTAATGCAAATAACTTTGCACAATAAGAAATCACGCAGACTTTATTATTAAAAATAAATCGCTTAACACGTCCATAAACTAATGCATTAATGTGTTCTCTTGCGACGGTGAAGTACAATCAGGCTTACTCTTCATTTTCGAATGAAAAAATTTGTTCGACAATTTAAGCTGAAGGATACTGCCACCCGAAATCACGAGAGCGAATGTTTCACTCAAGTTCAATGGACTCTGACTCCATACGAGTAAATATTGCAATCGATTAGAGCGAAAGTTTACCTTCCAATTTCAAATAGAAATATTTACTCTCACAATTCAGAGTGAAAAATTTGCTTCATATAAATAAAGAATTACTTGAACTCGAATGATTCAGTGATCACCTGAAACTTTGCGCGACTTAAATCTCATTTCAAGAAATTTTGAGAATATATTATAACAAAAAAAAAAAAGAGTTTCACTCCCTTACAATAGAAATAAATCTTTATTTAAAACCTAATCTATTCCTAGTTTATTTTTACTTTTCGCTTAATTTTTCGCGATATTCTGTATGATATCGTTTTGATATCGAAAACATATCATCCATTTTTTATTAATGAATTGAATCACCCTGCTGTATCATATCTTGCTATATCATATGAATCAAATAGCTATATTAAGAGACTGCTGGACACCGACATAACGCAGCTTCGTATTTTGTACTATTTTCCTGTATTTAATTGTATAAAATTGCAAATGCTTATACAAAACGGAAATACAAAAATGAGAATGGCGGAAAATACTCTATATTATATAAAGAATTTTTAAATTTTTTGTTTATAAAATATTTTGCTTTTTTTTGTAATATGGAATATTCCGTTATTCAACAACATTTCTGTAGAAGCATTGAAGATTCTATACCAAGAAACCAAATGGAACAACAATTCAAAATATGAAAGTTGCGGTACATCGGTATTCAGCATCCCCTTGATAGAATAAGACCTTTTGTACAAATTAGGCTGAAATATATTTATGGTAGATCTTTACCTTGCTATCAATGACATGCTTATCGGAAATATAGACATCTTTTGACCGCCCACGAGATATTCTCCCACCGCGTCCGCCTTCTTTCTGGACGCGTAACACTGATAGACACCTACGAGCGCGGAGATACTCAGCAATCCGACGAACACGATCGAATCGATCAGATCAAACGTTCGTCGATTTTCCGTATCCATAGCGTGCCTCTCGTGTCTCCCTTAGTCCGGTATAATCTAAGCAAACAAAAACACCCGCGCCAGAAATTTACGACTCATCGTGTTGTTGTGACGAGGATCGCTCGCGCTGAATATCGTCGTCGTCGGTCCTCACTTTATATTATAAATTAGAGAAACATCTCACGGATTCTAGCATTCATGATGGTATCTTGACATTAAATGTTCAATGCCGGTACAAATCATCAAATCCCGTGAATCGGCACGGAAGGATTAGTAGGTCGTAATCATTATCTCTCGTCGCGTGTGAGTTCTCCAGCGTCCCGCAAGAATGTGACAAGCGTTATAAACGTACAATTTGGTGGATTCGCTGCTCTAAGGATTCCAGATCCGCCAGATATACAAAATCTCACGTAGAATTCGTTTTGTCTAAAATGAGCACGGTATTTAACTCTGAGTATCACAAATGGTCGGTCTCTCTTTCGAAACGTGAAACTTACCAATATATCTTTGTATTTTATTTAAAAATGTCGAAATTCGATTTAATTGTGAACATAACGAAGGACATGCGGTACGTGCGTCGAGATAAGTGAAAATACATCAGCGCCGTTAACAATCGCGTTTGATAATGGATCGTTATACTTATCGAAGGAATACATTCTTGAATAGCATATTCTCTTTGTTACAACTTTATACATACACGAAGATATCGAGCACTACTCAAGCACAAAGGCGAATATGATTGCACTCTTAAAAGGACTCTGATTCGTGCTCTGTGAAATCGATGAAAAATCGCTCGTCACTAACACAATCGCGCTCGTCAATTTCTTTTTCTTTTTTGCAAAATCGTAGAATGCCTGATGGGAAGACACGTTCGGCGAAATATCGAGTCCGATATTTCTGTGAGGCCGAGGCGCGATTGCGATTCCTTCGATCTCGCGCGGAACGCGAAGAAGAGATTTCGAGATTGCGCGACGACGTAGCGACGAGATTACGGATGTGTCGCTCCTTCTGCGCGCTCGAAACGTCTATGACGGTGAAAGAGCGACACTTTAAACGCGGCTGGAGGGCACGATTGAATAATTGCGGATTCTCTGCCGCCGTTGCTCCACATCGCCCTCGTCCACCGCCTTCCGCGATGGACTCGCTTGATGCATCTGAAATGGCCATTGGACTTTGGGCAGGTCGCTTTTATTTCGGCTTGATCTATTTTCATGCTAAATGTTGCCAATTTGTCATTCAAAACCTTCATATAAAATTTGTCACTCAAAATCTTCATTTAAAATTGCTCATACACAAGTATAAAATAAATCTCGTGAATCTATACTGTATATATTGAGAAAAAAACGCCAAGTACGTATCAAAACAAAAACTATAAAACAAAAAGTACATGTTACTTTAATCAAAGTGTAGATGTTTTAAATTAATTATAATAAAAAAAAGGTAAGATCAGTATAATAAACCAAATACGTATATGTAAATATTTATTACATATTTATTAAAAAATTACGTGATAAGTATCAATAATATTAATAATTGAACGCTGAAATATCCAAATATCAAATTGAGAAAAACTTAACATCGAGGATCAAAAACTCGGTGTGCCCCAATTAATACATTATTCTTCAATATAAATGTTTATAATACTGTTAATAATTTTATGTACATTATTAAAAAAAAAAAAATATATATATATATATATACACGGTGGGCCATTTTAATCTCCCCACCTGAATTTCTCGTAATCTAAGTCTTTTCCCGCTCTTTTCAAATCCGGGGTCAAAAATA
>NW_022639478.1:2243920-2244048 GCF_010583005.1 Odontomachus brunneus
AGAGCCACTAATCCGAAAATAACCCTTACAAAAGTTGTTGGGTTCGGAGGGGGACATCGGATAGTGAGCTTCAATTTTACCTTGACCTTGACTTTCAAGGTCATTTGAAGGTCAAATCGAATTTTTTA
>NW_022639478.1:2244058-2244301 GCF_010583005.1 Odontomachus brunneus
TTTCCCGCTCTTTTCAAATCCGGGGTCAAAAATAGGTGTTCCCTTCTACTTAAGTGATTTAAAAAAATCACTTTGACCTTGAAATAACCTTGAAAATCGAGCTCAAGATCAAGGTCCTTGGTACCATTACGTGACTCCCTCTGTCCCCTTCTACTTTTGTCTGGACCATTTTTCTCTATCTGACTTAGATTACGAGAAATTCAGGTGGGGAGATTAAAATGGCCCACCCTGTATATATATATA
>NW_022639478.1:2244460-2244587 GCF_010583005.1 Odontomachus brunneus
TATATATATATACACTATGAGGAAATCTATATTAATGTTTCATGAATTCAAGACTGTGTGTCGCTGTATATAGGAATTTTTCTGTATGAATATATTTATAAGTTTATTTATGAATTTATTAATTGGG
>NW_022639478.1:2244597-2245898 GCF_010583005.1 Odontomachus brunneus
TTTTAAAGATCATTTCAAGGTCGAACCGTTTACAAATCTAGCATGACTTGAAAACCAAAATTGATCGTGGTTTGTTTTTTAAGATATTTGAATTAGTAGTCATTTGTATAAAATAAAATTGTTCACACCAGAGCCTGCGTTCAGTCATCGACATAATACATGCACGAAGAGAGAAATTAATTTAATATAAAATTATCATAGACTCGGAATTTCGAAATCAGTAGCGCGTGCCCACAAGCCGTAATAGGGTGTGTTCGCGAAGACGCTATATAGTACTACGTAAACAAACTGTTCAAAACTAAACAAACTTGCTACAAAAAATTGTTTGCGAAGCTAGGCGACAACGCTATCAAACGTTATCATGACGCCACTAACGTTCTATGTTCTTAACTACTATCAACAAGCGCTATCAACCCTATTCTTTTTGAGGTAATGTATTAGTATTAGCTGATGATTATGGAACTCATTGGGTGCTTCCGAAATACCCAGAGTTGGGTTGAGTTAGTTCCACTATAGTATATGTAACGGATACTATAGTGGAACTAACTCAACTTGATCCAAACCTGGATATTTTGGAAGCACCCACTATCGCTATCGTGCTATTCGCTATCGCTACTGACTTCATGAAAAGTCCTTGGTTGGGTTTGTGTCGGTAGCGCGATAGTGAGCTTCGCGAACATATTCATGATGTGCTCGAAATGTATCCAAACCGTTTTATGGCTCAGTATAAAACTTCACTACAGATATTAATTGGAAAGGGATAACAATATAGGTATATAAATCTGTATTTGAATAACAACTTTATATACTTATGACAACTTTATTACAGATATTAATTGGAAAGGGATAACAATATAGGTATATAAATCTGTATTTGAGTAATAGAAAATATGTTTATTGAATGTAACTACATGTTATAATGATAATAAGAATGGTAATGGTGACAATATTGATGACCACTCGCGGTAACGTGGAAGTCGCAGCGTATAAATAACTGAGAACGCAGTCAATACCTCCAATCTTTTTAGAGCGACAGGGTAACAATGATAAAATATCCGATATTTGCGGCGGATATAAATATATTTTGATAACTATGTATCTTGCAAAAATGTACAATGGAATGTATATTGCATTCATCTTCATTAACAACAGACGCTTATTTAATGACAAGTAAAATTGTTTCGCGCACACACAACATCATACAAATACTTCAAAATATCTACAAACTTCACGGAAACTTTCTCTCTCTCATTCTCTCTTTTTTCTCTCTTGTCATTTGGACGAATCGCATTAATCTTAAT
>NW_022639478.1:2245908-2246487 GCF_010583005.1 Odontomachus brunneus
GAGTTTTTGATCCTTGATGTTAAGTTTTTCTCAATTTGATACATGGATATTTCAGCATTTAATTATTAATATTATTGATACTTATCACATAATTTTTTGTGTAATTTGTATATAATTTTTTGTGTAATAAGTACTTACATATACGTACTTGGTTTATTATATTGACTTCATTATATTGACTTCATTGTTTATTATATTGACTTCTTTTTTTATTATAATTAATTTAAAATATTTATATTTTGATTAAGTTAACATGTACTTTTCGTTTTGTTGTTTTTGTTTTGATACGTACTCGGTGTTTTTTTTCTTTTGTGATGATCTCACTGCTTTTTGTATGGATTATTTAGGTACAAATCTTATTATATTGCTTTTTCAGTAAAAAAAATATATGCATCTTTGGAATTTCGTGGCCAACTGCATTTTTTTATTGTAGAATCATTAATTGAAGTCCATTTTGTGTGCTTACTACGCACAGCATTTGTATAATATCCATTAGTTATACTTTCACCATTGTGGAAAATTGCACTAACAATTATATATATATATATATATATATATATATATATATATATATTCAAG
>NW_022639478.1:2246497-2253283 GCF_010583005.1 Odontomachus brunneus
AATCAGTAGCGCGTGCCCACAAGCCGTAATAGGGTGTGTTCGCGAAGACGCTATATAGTACTACGTAAACAAACTGTTCAAAACTAAACAAACTTGCTACAAAAAATTGTTTGCGAAGCTAGGCGACAACGCTATCAAACGTTATCATGACGCCACTAACGTTCTATGTTCTTAACTACTATCAACAAGCGCTATCAACCCTATTCTTTTTGAGGTAATGTATTAGTATTAGCTGATGATTATGGAACTCATTGGGTGCTTCCGAAATACCCAGAGTTGGGTTGAGTTAGTTCCACTATAGTATATGTAACGGATACTATAGTGGAACTAACTCAACTTGATCCAAACCTGGATATTTTGGAAGCACCCACTATCGCTATCGTGCTATTCGCTATCGCTACTGACTTCATGAAAAGTCCTTGGTTGGGTTTGTGTCGGTAGCGCGATAGTGAGCTTCGCGAACATATTCATGATGTGCTCGAAATGTATCCAAACCGTTTTATGGCTCAGTATAAAACTTCACTACAGATATTAATTGGAAAGGGATAACAATATAGGTATATAAATCTGTATTTGAATAACAACTTTATATACTTATGACAACTTTATTACAGATATTAATTGGAAAGGGATAACAATATAGGTATATAAATCTGTATTTGAGTAATAGAAAATATGTTTATTGAATGTAACTACATGTTATAATGATAATAAGAATGGTAATGGTGACAATATTGATGACCACTCGCGGTAACGTGGAAGTCGCAGCGTATAAATAACTGAGAACGCAGTCAATACCTCCAATCTTTTTAGAGCGACAGGGTAACAATGATAAAATATCCGATATTTGCGGCGGATATAAATATATTTTGATAACTATGTATCTTGCAAAAATGTACAATGGAATGTATATTGCATTCATCTTCATTAACAACAGACGCTTATTTAATGACAAGTAAAATTGTTTCGCGCACACACAACATCATACAAATACTTCAAAATATCTACAAACTTCACGGAAACTTTCTCTCTCTCATTCTCTCTTTTTTCTCTCTTGTCATTTGGACGAATCGCATTAATCTTAATCATTTAGATATTTCCACAAAGTGGACTGCATTTAATCAATATCTTGTGATGCAACGTAGTGGAGCTGTATCTACGAATTTTATTCATTAAATGTATATATCTAAACTGGTCGATGCTTATAAAAATGTTTCCTGCATAGAGCTACACCTCAAATATGCACACATAAATAATATCAGACCAGTGTTTTACTTAAAATATAGAACAAATTAAAATTTTAAGTTAAAGTCCAACTTCAAGTTGGACAATTCTTATTTTAATGAAATAAATATAAGATATTAGTCGACCTTAAAGTTAACGATAATTCTCAAAACGCGTAGAAAGAAAATATCTAATGTCCAATAGAATCTTGCAAATAAAACAGTTTGGCACTGTTAACTTTATTTGTGAAATCAATTTTTGAATTTTAAATCGATTAATCGTAGTCATTCGGGGCAACTAATGATTTATATATGCATATGTGTGGTGCCTTTATGTATGTCATATTTACAAATACATCTCAATATTTGAAAAATTCGCTACAAAGGCACACAATGCTAATATCTTCTATTTTTACGATTTAAGTCGAAAAAGGCACTCTCTAAGAGCACATATATATTAACAATAAGTACGATAATATATAATTAATATGAATCACACAAACAATTCTCTTCAGAGCGCAATTCGCGATACATCAACACATGTTATCCTAAGTACAACATATACAACATATTCTCGTTGTTATATTCTATTATATTATTGCGAAAATTCGGCCAACGTGTCAAAATTACGACAATAACGAACTTGCAATATTAAAATCTTTATTCAATATTGCAAGTTTAATATTATAAGTTTAGTATCGTAAAGTTGATATTTCAATACTTAATATACGTAACATTTTATTTTTCATGAAATATTGATAATACTTATAATACTTCATGAAAATTGAAAAAGGATGAAAATCAGAAGGGTTACATCGCGCGCAACCGTAAAAATAGTCTCTTTAAATAAAATAGTCTATAGATTTCTCGCGTAATACTGAACCCTTCGATTATCAAACTAACTTTAATCGTTCTAAAATTATTAAGTCCTTAAAATGCAACTTATGTTTAAGTACACTTGAAAAAACCTACTTACACGATACATCTCAAAATATCCCAAAATTCCAAAATGTTGGTTTCTTTCTGCAACCTTACAAATTCTATCAAACTTGAAGTCTGCGAGTATTTCATGATTTAACATAATATAATATAACATTATACAAATATAACATTACATTTGTTCTTATAACTTTAGAAGCAACCTAAAAGTTAATTAAAATCAGTTAAAATTTTAAATAAAAGTTTAATTTAACATACGTGAGTTTTATTGATGCGACTTCGCACTTATCTGCAAAATACATTTCTCCTAATTCAACTGATCTATAGTCAACTCACTCCAGACTGTTAGTCTATCTACTTCGACCGCTATTTAACACATAACATTTGTTCGTTAATTCTTTATCAATTATCAATTTTTATAAATCATCAATTTTCAATTATTATTAAGATGCTTAAATCAAATATATCTAATAAATAATATAGACTACATTTTTCTCGATAATCTGTTTTATCTGTAAAAATTTTAAAAAGTTAGAAATTTATCTATTAATTCCCCTACCTCAAAAATTCCAATATTTATTTTAAGAATCATAAATTTTAATTTAAAAAACGATTTTCTTCAAATAATAAATATAGCTTAGTTATTGCTAAGTTCTTTTCAAAACAATTGTATTAATTTGATTCTTCAAGTTCGACGGGTTTGTAGATTTAATGCAGAAGAAAAATTTCGTCTCGGTTAGCAGTTTCGAGAGATTCATACTCCCCGAATAGAAATTAATCCCGTGGTTCTGATGAGGTTAATCTCTAATCAGTGTCTGGTTAGTATAACGTGAAGTTACCGGATCCTAAATATTAATAATCTTATTAACAAGGTTATTATTAGTAAGATTCTAATTGCCACGCTGCATTGCATGACTTATGAGGACCCGATGACATCACCTTATATAAATCAAATAACTAATTGGGATAAAACTGATGAAGACTATGGGATAAATTTCTAATTGAGCCAATTACGTTCGCGAATAATCGCAAGAAGAGATTCCCTTATACCTTATCATCTACAAATGTAGTCAACGTAGAAAACATAAACTTAAGAATATAAATAATCCGCTATATTTACAGTCGGACTTGAGAACGTAAGGCTAAGAGCTGCTCGGGGCAAAGTTAATATCTTCGTTTCTGGAAGACGTTGATCCATCCTCGAAGGGGATCAAGTAGAGAAATGAAAAGTGCGTTGTAATGTGCGAAGTTATTACTAATTCGGTAATCTCTAAGAACTAAATAATGGTGTGATAGCGTGTAAATGATTAAATCTAAGGACAGCGGTCACTGCGGGACGAAAGTGAAGCACTTCACGTGTGATATCGAAGAGCATGAAACCAGATCGATCGATTTATCACAGTTTGATTATCGAGACAGGATAGCTTTTCTTTTCGAATTTCGCCTGAATCAGCGAGTTTTTTAGTGAATTAAAACTTGGTTAGTAAACAAACATATATAAACTTGAGCAATTTTTCTACACTGTGTACTCATCTAAATTGAGCATCAATCGAGCGCTTTCTCCCAATCGATAAAAAATAGATCGCTTTTTGGGGAGCAAGCGATGCTTGAGCGCACTTAATCTTCTTTTTTCTCTTTGAGCAAATATTTTACGCAAACTATTGTCCAAATGGCAAGATCTTTTAACCTTTAAGGGTAAAATAAGTGATTAAACATTTTTATAGTGAAATAAAGATATCGGTTAAAAAAATAGATATCTGCAGATATGTGTAATGTAACCCATTATAAACTTGTGTATAAGTTTCGCTGCGGAATTGTACGTTAGAATGCACCGCGTGGCTTGAGCGTTGGTTCGTCGGCTTGCAATAAAACGATTATCGATCTCCCTTCGTCCTCGCGTGCGACGTCACTGACCTATGCAAAGTGCGCTTTCTTATGCGCGCACGTTTACTCGAAAGGCCTTTCATGGACGGAATGGCTGATAAGGATGCGATTCTTAAAATTACTTATTAAGTACATATAATTAAGAGAGTAGACATACATTGTCCCGAAGAACGCAAAATTCGTAATTCTATGAAACAAGGATAATTTCCCAAAAAGTCATAACCTAAATATCAAGACAATGTCCCAAAAAGCAGCTTTACCAAAATATTGGAAGTATACAATTTTCCTGAAAAGTCATAGTAATGAAAGGCGAAAACAAAGTATCCCTAAATATTGAAAAATATTGCAATAGCATGAAACGTTATTACTCTCACTATAAATATGAAACAGTATACTGAAAAGTATAGTTCCTACCACCATATATTAAAGTATGCAATATTATTATAAGGGTACTATCTTTGCGCGCGGAAAAACAGGCCTTCGTTAAAACACTTGCCGTTTAATGAAGACTAAAGAATAAATAAATTTATTAGAAATGTAATCTGTAAGTATTTTGTGATAAAATGACGCCGAAAGAGTTGCGAAAGAATAATTATGGAAATACAAGTAATTAAAAAAGTGACTCATTTTGTGGTTTTGTCACGATTTGGCGAGAATGAAAAAAGGTAAAATATCCTTTTGTATTTATAAAACTTGACTTCATTCATTGAATCCCTAAGACAGAAAAACAATCTTTTTGCAGAAATAGCAGAAAACCAAATTTTGCTGAAAATTTTGACGTTTTTATTAATTTTATAGTTATAAAGATAAATGTTTCCTGATGTTTGTGGAATTCAGCTTATAGATTGTTTCAATATGAATATTTCAAAGAAGCGCATCTATTTTCATTTTTGACATATCGTGAAAATAAAAAAATAAACTATTTTTTTAATTACTTGTATCTCCATAATATATTACTTGTATCTAATAATACATTATTCTTTTGCAACTATTTTGGTATCATTTTAGCATAAATTCTCATAGGTTATATTCATAGTAAGTTTATTTATGTATCTTTAGTTCTCATTAAAGTGGCAAACGTTTTAACGAAGGCCCGTTTTTCCGCGTGCAAAGGTACCTGGTCCCCTTAAATAATAATATGAGTTACATTATATTAATTTTAAATTGTTACATATATATATTATATATTATTACATACACACTATTTAAAAAGTTCTTACAAATAATAGTATTTTTACTGGTAACTTTAAGAACTTTATATTAAAATTCATAACTACGTGAGATTTTTTATACTATCAGTATTAATAGTTAAAAAATAATTATAATGTTTTATTATTTAATAGAAAATTATAAAACAAATATAAAATTTAATATTTTTGTCTTATATAACTTTCTATTTAGTTATCATATTCAGTTATGGTATATTATAATATTTTATATTAGAAATGTTATCATATTTAATAATGCATAATGTAATTTCTAAAATGTGTATATATATGACGGAATTTTCAATAGATTCTAATTTTTTTAATACAAAATAAATAATTCAATTATATACAATTTTTTTAATTTACACTACGTAAAACAATTTAAACTACATGTACTGTTGAGTAATATAAGATTTAAGAATTATTGATACATAAACCATAATAATGATAATAATGATGATAATAATAATAATGATGATGGTAATAATGATGATAATGATAATGATAATAATAACCTAATAATAATAATAAAAATTGTCTCTTTATATTAGTCTCAAGGATATTGTATACTTCGGAACATAACCGTGGAAACTGTATTTTTTAATATATTATCTCATATTTATATGAGAATAATAATGTTTCATAGCACTATATATACTCTTTCAATAATTCGGGATGTTTTGTTTTCGTATTTCATTATTATAATTTTCGGGAAAATTGTATACTTCCAATATTTCAATAAAATTGTATTTTGGAATATTGTCTCGGTATTCAAATCTCGGATTTCGGTATTATAACTTCCCGGGAAATTGTTTCACTTCTTAAATTTCGGTACATTTCTTTTCTTTCGGGACAATATGTGTTCATCAATAAGAACGTATACGGATGCGCGCTACGCACGATCTGCAGCGAGAACTCGCATTCTAGCTGTCATCGACTCTTACATATCATAATTGCTGCATCGTCAAGTCTTTATCAAGGAAAAGTTGCTTTTACAAAATCCGGGCATTATTTAAGTCGACAATTTTTATTGACAGTCTCTTGAGCGCGTTTATCTGTATATTGAAGATGATGTCGCATCTCTGCTGATGTTGAGGCGAGATGTCTCGCTACGATAAGATAGAATTTCCAGAGGAGACCGAGAGAATCGAGTCGACAGGACTGCATCGCGCGCGAGCGTGTCGCGTTAATCATTATTTAATTAAGTCACACAGCCGCACGGTACACGGGCGCGCGATGCGCGCGCTCACAAGTCACTCCGAACTTACAATACTACGTTATCGCTGTACAAGTTAGCTGTATAAGTACATACGCTGCATGTTGTACACTCGTTTGCGAAACGGCTTTAATATATGTTTTCTGGTACAGTTAGATCAAAAATATTTCATATTTACTTTGAAATCGATCCGTGCAGAAATTTATGTTAAAATTTTTTAACATACTTATAATATTATATATATGTATTATATATATGATATAATATATATATATATATATATATATATATATATATATATATATATATATATATA
>NW_022639478.1:2253422-2281657 GCF_010583005.1 Odontomachus brunneus
ATATATATATATATATATATATATATATATATATATATATATATATATATAATAGCATATATACATATGAGTTAATTTAACATCATGTTGTTACGTTATTTTGAATATTCTACATTTAAATTCTTATTCGCTATTTTTAAATGTTAAAATAACACAACACATTACATTTGTAATAATATGTCGAAAATTTACACAAAAATTTAATTTTTTTTTAATTAATTTAATTTAATTTAATTTTTTTTTTAATGTAACATTTTTGTATAAATTTTCGACATATTATTTACGTTATTTGTTAACAAATTAATCTTGTGTTAAATTAACATAAAAATTAGCCTGGATAAATTGGGGCATGTGAAATATATTAAATTGAACACGATACTTTTACAATATACCTATAGGATTTGATAGAATTATTTGATAGAATTATATAAAAAAAATCTATGTAATTGAATCGTTTTTTCTAAAAAATGATAAAATTACATAGAAAAGTATATATATTTGGATAAATATTTAATTAAGAAAAATTACGTAAAAATTGACAAAAAAATCTGCAAAAAGAATTAAAAGTAAATTACATTATAAAACAGGAAAAATTGATAACTTTATCATATGAGATAAAGACAAATATAGTATTTCAATCAAATTTGTATATATCAATAATTTAAATTAATTTGTATATTAATCTCTTACTTTATCTCTTACTTTTTCCTAACATTTTTACTCTTCTTCTACTGTGTGATTTTACATACGAGCGGATAATCTTCTTTACTAACGCATATCCTTTACTGAAACGCTGACATTTGACGTCACAACTACAACGATGGATTCATGACAAACGTAAGAATATTTACTTTATTACACTCTTATCTATTAGATAAAAATGTAATAAGGAGCCGAATAGCAGTATACGCGATAATATTTATTTGTACACGATGTAATAATTATTTGTTATATATCGCCATTTCGGCTTCTGTCATAACTGATTACCACGCAAGCCCATGAGCAGTGACTCGCAACTCAGTAAATACCAACCAACAGTACTATTACATCAATGTTATAGTTTCTCATTCAACAATACAGCTGTTATATATTATATTGTACTTAACTGCTGAATGACAAATTATTATATTAATATAATGTTACCATGATATTGGGAAGTAACCGTTAGTTGGTGTTTACTGGGAATCGTGACCAGATCTGATGCATCTCTAACTTCATAGAAAAAAATAAGTCAAACCCTTTTGCAAACGAGTGTACATTATTGAAGCGGTGTTCACAGTCTCGTAAAATATAATGGGCGCACATTACTCCTCATATCCAACATATCGACAGTATAATTAATTAACGAAAAAGATATAATTAATTCATATGTACAAAATTATTTAAGTGCCAGTATTGAGTCTCAACATATTGTCATTAATGACAAATCAGTCGATTCATCGCTCGACGTTTAATGATTCAAGAATTATTGGGAAGCAAATTATTACAGCAATAAGCATAATTATCTTTCCATTGTGGTTATTCAGGGAACAACAATAGACTATGAATACCGCCGTCAGAAACGGTTTGACACGCGTGAAAGTTGTGCGAGGTGATCTCACAAAATGGTGATCTCGATTGGACCGCGCGTTACTTCGATGCACGTTAATAAGGTACTTCGCAAAAATTCGCTCGTAAAAATGTGAAAAATCGTACGAAACACTTCAGCGCCCATTCGCAGAATAGGAAAGAGGAGCCACGTCATATTTCATAGACACACGCATCGCCACATCCTTCTCGCATTTTCCTGTCCAGAACTACGCTCGAGAAACACTGTCCGTACGAGGCTCTAGCGAAAGATCTTTTCCTCTACGTTCCCCTTTTCACATACAACTTTGTTTCTTTCATTTTACAAAATCAACAATTACCGAAAAAAAGCCGTTCCAGCTCGTTCCGCGAAGTTAGCAAAACCTCAAGTCGCGTCCTTCGTCTTTACAAACAGACAAATATGTTATTCGATAATTTTAGCGTCAAAGGCTCCCAAATATTCAATCAAGCAAGACAAAATAATATACGTTGTCCAATAAGAGACGCTACGTTGATGCAACAAATTCTTTATTACAATAACAATTAAAATGCATTGAGTATTTACAATCAAACGTTTCATTCCTGCAGTGGGACTCTTTTCAATGATAAAATAAATAGGAAAATATTTTGGAGTTAAATATTATGAAGCTCATTTTGACTTCAAAGTATTTTCTTATTTATTTAATCGTTTTTGCAGGACCTAAATGTACGTTTAGTTATGAATATATTACACTCAATGCATTTTCTAAATATTATAATACAGAATGTTTTGCGCACCAATATCGTCTTTTATTGGCCACCATCTTAATAACCAAAATGTTAGCAGTATGGCAGAGATTGGCAACAGATTCAATCAGAATACCCCGGCCGATCCAAAGCCATCCGTGCCTGCATTAAACTCCTGTTCCGTCGAAAAAACCTGCAGACATAGCTTGACAGCAGATTGACGGCAGAAACCAAACAGGATCTGCGGCATATCCTACTTAAATATACTTAAGTAGAACGGCAGATCCTGCTCGGTTTCTATGTCAATCTGTCATCAGACTCTGGTAACAAATTCTGTTATATTTCTGCTAGTAATCTGTTAAAAAGAATTTACAGAAGACATTGCGTAAAATATGTTTGTGTGAATTTAGCTATCTGGAATATACTATTACTCATATTACTCGTATTACTTTGCTTTACTTGCTTGATTTGAAAATTATTGTAATATTCATTGTAATATATTACATCATAATATATTATAATAAGCAAATTTTCCCTCTTCCTCTTTTAAAAATATCTTCTCCAAGACTTTAACGAGCAAAGTCGAGGGCAATCCTATACGTACTCTTACCGGAACCGAATTCCCATCAAAAGCAAATGCCTCAAAACGAGCTCTCACGTTTAGTTCTTAGCTGAGCGGCCTCCGGGCTCGGCGTCATCGCCGGATTATCGTAGGCGTAGTCGAGAGTGGTGTCCTCGCTGGGATGCCTCCGCGAGAGAGAGGTGCTCGTGGTGTTCGGAGTATCGTTACTGTTCCCGTTGCTCGTGTCCATTTCCACTGTGGCGCTTATAGTCGGCATATTAATCTTGAGACCATTTTGTTTAGTCCCGTTGGACTCAACGTCGTCTTGAACTTTATTTTTATTTGTTGCCTTCTGAAATAATAACAGAAAGTTGACCAATGAAAGTTTTCATTGACCGCCCATTTCAAATAGCGGTAACTCATGGGTATTTTATCGGTCCGAAACCGATAAAAAAATCGAGCAGGAGTATTGGCTTCAGGTATCAGTCGCGAAAGTACTGTTCGCATATGCGACCACCTTCGACGTTGAGAATGATCCTTAGCACGGGAAGATTCCGATGACTTTGGCATTTTGTGACACGAGAATGCCTTTGTTGGTCAATGAAAGTTGACCAAGTTTTGAAAAGAAAAAGAATCGCGAAAATCTTACCGAAAGAGTATTCCTTTTCTAATGATGTGGACTATATAATCACGGAGAGCTATTAAATATAATTCTAACTTTTCTCTTTTTGAATCAAGAAGAATATGTTTACTTGTAGCAGAATGCCTTCTTACTAGAATAAATTTCTATTAAAAACAAGTCTTGTTCTGTAAATAAAAGACAATTTTTCTAACTTTAAGAATATTGTATTTAGAGTATTTTCTTTTTTTATAAAAATCTCTTCCTTCCTTGAGGAAAATTATACTGTACATTTTTCTTAAGGGAAATTTTACTGTAAAATCTACAGTTTACATTACATATACTGTGGAATTTCAGTAAAATTTTCTCTCAAATATGATGTTTGAAATGTAACTTTAATGTTTAATGTTTATTTTCGTTTACAAATAAAATTTTCCCTCAAACAGGATGTTTGGAATGTAACTTTAATGTTTAAAGTTTATTTTCGTGTACAAATCCGAACTACAATAAATTCGAGATAAAAGAGCACGATAGGGGAATCTGTCAACGCGAATGATAGATATTTTCGAAGGGACCTGCTTTTCAAGCAGGTAGCCTCACCTTTACCCAATTCTTCCTGAATAGCACTCGCAAGGTGTTTTGAATCTTTTTCCACTTTAGTAAGGGTCTTCCCAGCAGGTACAGCACCGCACATAACAACAGACAGCTCAACGTCGTTGTGACCGTGAACATAGTCTGTAGCCTTTTCACTTCGTCTACAACAGAATAGATGGTGGGAATAAATGGAGGAGAACCGGTCGGTTGGTGCGATACATTCCGATTAACAGAGGTCTTTTACCTCCGAACGCCTCACAAAATGGGCTACATTCGGATTTTTTCTAGAAAAACTTTGTAACGTATTGACTTATAAATTGGCACATTTATTATATAGATATAAAGAAATATAAAATATATAATAGTTGTTCGGAAATATATGGCGTACCTAAAATTTTAAACGTTTTTCTCAAAACCATGTTTTTAACATCGGCACGCAAATTTTCTATATATTTTCTATATATTTTCTACATATTTTGAATATATGTACTATATCGAGAATGTTCGGATATCTTAAAATTTTTTAATTCAATATTTTTCCGTTATATGAAAGTTGTTTCTTTCGGCGTGAGAAAAACGTAATTTTCACTTTGCACCGACGTGACCCGGTCAATTTTCAATTTTATGTGAAATCTAACATGTCTGACATATCTGACATCTGATATGTTCCGAATATGCACGTATTAAAAATATACAGAAATTTTAAATCTAACGGTTCAATAGTCTTCGAGAAATCGAGACATGGACGCCGATGTTAAAAACATCCTAAATAAGTTTTCATATTTACTACAATATAAGACAATAGTAATGGAAATTCTGCAATTTTTTTAATTACATCTATGAAGTAAATATATTGTATTCAGTTAATTATTAAGTGCAGCAATAGATTTTTACTAAAAAGTTACACTCAGATTATATTTTATATGATGTATTGTTTAAAGTAAATTTTGATAATTTTGTTGTATTTGTTTCGTATTTCTATTTCATTATTCTATATTTTAAATATAAGTCAGTTTTAGATATAAACCAATCATAAGGGACGCAATCTTTACAAATGTACCTGTTTGCTTTTTGGACTGTTTCGAGAAAAGCGTGCTTAAAGTTTTAAGTACGATATTTTCAAACAAAAAAATCATTACATTTTTAATATTCTTTTATACTTACATAATAAATGATCAAGTTATACATTGACGTTGCAGTCCACAATAGATACAATAAAATATACATTTTTATTTTTCAAATTATATAGTAACTTAATGTATCACCTGGAAAAGTTTTTGCAATAAAAAGTTCGGAATATGGTTAATTTTTTTGGTTGTTTAAAGATAAAAATTACGCATTGAGAGAAAATATTTGTGATATTTGTAACTGCAATTGCTTAATGACTGAATTATTGTCTGTGAAACCATTTTTATAATAGGCGTTACTGTAGTAAAGTGGTAACAATTTTAAATGCATATTTGTACTTCTAATTTTTTTGTTAGAACAATAAGAAAATGTAATCTGAAAGTGATTATAATTTTAGTGAGATTAACTATTTGTTTTTCTCAGTAATCATATAAATTCTGACGAACAACATTATTATGAACTGCATATCATCAAAATAGTCTCAATATGATTTGATTGTTAATATTAACAAATCAGAAGTGAGAATAGACGAATCTAGGAGAAAGCGTATTTTAATTAACAAAGTTCCGAGATATCATTCGCCTTCGAATAATGCTCCGTTACGTCTCGTTGACTTCAAACACGCGTAGACATCTCCAACGCTCATTCTCGCTCAAACCCCGAAAGAGAAAGTTGTTTAAATTGCGCGTTACGTTCCGTTGCGGTGTCGCTTATATCAGCGAAAGAAGTCATTCTGTATATCGAAATGAATAGTCGCGTATACGTCGACTCTCTAATTACAGATTGTGTAAATTAGCGAAGATATGAGACAGCATTAAAATATCAAAGCAATTTCCTGAGAATTTCCTGGTGTCACTTAAAGAAAATTATTCATATTACGTATACTTCCTGTATCACATTTCAGAGAGATTGAAAAATATTAACATAATAATATCAAGTATTTTTTATAATATTTATACTATATTATATAAAAAAAATCGATCTAAACAACTAGAATTAAGTTGAGTGAATTCAACTACGAGATTGTATATAGCGATCTAATTACCTTAATTCTTTTAACATAATTTTGATGTTTTTGTAATCGCTTACTTGTATGAGTAAACTATCAGCTAAGATGTTGATTTGACTGTTCCGAGTCGTATATTGGACTTTATATATTGTAATTTATTCAACAATCTTGATGAACCTACTGTAATGATTTCTTCTTGAATAAATCTTGATCAAAACGTCCAATTATCACAGATAGTTCAATATATCAGACTTATCGTCTGATTTACTTAATCTTCCATTTCCAGAAGATGGAATTATATTATATTATTTACATCAACATTTTTCATTAGTTAGATAAATCTGTTTCGTTAGTTAAAAGAGCACTTATAACGTCCATCTAACTATATTTCAGTTTTTATTAACCTCTTACTTTGACTAAATTTTTTTAATTAAAACTCCTACATTATATTGTTGAATATACTTAATTTTTATTCAATTTCACTCACTTGCAGTTAGTGCAACAGTATTTGCTCAACCCAGAGAAATGGTTTGTTTTACCCGATCTTTTTCTTCAGTGTACTAAGAGAAAAAATGTCTAAGAAATATTAAATATTTATTCAACGATATATATAATTATATATATATATATATTTATTTATTTATTTATATTAATCTGAAATGTTTTAGATAAGGAAATATACATTTTGTTAAAACTTTAAGAAAACCTTAGTTTTTCATGAAAGCAATTTATTTAATTTTATTTAAATAAAAGAATTTAAATTTAAATAAATACGTTATACTCAAACTCAGTATAAAAATAATTACTATTTTTTAGATATTTCTTCTCTCAGTATATTAAAAATTCGCAGCCTTTTACGACAGTAAAATCAAACGTATTACGGCAACGGTCGCGCGAGAATTGCGAGCGCGAGTGATGTCTATGCGAGAATCACGTCGTTGAAATCTCCAGCTCGCGCGAGAGAAGAGGCGGTGCCTTGCGCTAAAATAATGCGCATCTTCTGTTCACACCTGGGCCCACTCACCTCTGAGATCATCATACTGTTTTATATCCGTGCGTAGGACGTAGCGTTGATCGTGTAGGTAAACTGAAACCAGAAAGGAAATGATCGATTAGGTATTATATAATAGAAAATAAAATGTTAGTTTTAACATATTTTACATGTCGTAGAAAGTCCACTCTAAATTTTATGTAAAAATAACTCATTCCTGGTGTGTTACTTATCGATAAATTACAAATGTTAATTACCTGACTAACCGATTTTTTCTTACATTCATGTTTGTTATTTTGACTTTAAACTCAATTTGTAAAAATAACATAAAGGAAAGTAAAAAAGTAGTAAAAAAAACTACGTGAGAGTAGTTAAAATAACTCGCGAGGAATGTCAATGGAACATTTTCGTTCATAAAATATGAATATATATATAAAGATTATAACGCGTAATAACTTATTTTTCACGTTATATTAATACACACATATGATATTAATTATTTCAACTTAACTTATTTGCGATAGAAACATTTTCTCTTAATAAATTTAGTTATCCTGTATGTCAAAGTTTACAATGATTTGCAGACTCGCTTTTTAATTTTTGTTAATATTAAAGTGACTTTAAGAAATATAATTTTTTTATAATTATATTATTATAAAATTATTTTATAATTATATTATTATATTATTATAAAAGAACACAAAATAATATTCTATTTCTAAGTGACATGTAAAAAACATTAAGTTATTAAGTTGACATTAATATAACATTAAAATATCACAAAAATAATAACATATCGGTAATTTTATATTAAAATAACAGTCAAAACACATGAAATATGAATAACACATGAAAATTTTAATATTTGTATGCAAGATTTCCAACTGTGTAAATTAGTTTGAGCTAAATTCACGCTGAGCGGCGTAACTTTCCGCAGCTCTTTTTCTCTCTCTCTCTCTCACTCTCTCGGTCTCTCTTTCTCTCTCCCCCTCTCTCTCTCTCTCTCTCTCTCTTTCTCTTTTTCTTTTCTTTTCTCGTGCAACATATGCTTGAAGACCGTTCACATCGACGTGACGTGTGTTTCATTAATGCTTGGAGCTTGTCAGATGTTGATGTAGAAAGCGTTACGCAAAATAGGCATATGAGTTTAGCGACGCCATAAAACCCGGTGAGATTTTCCCAACCGTGACCATTACGCTATCATGCACCGGCTGCATTAAAGGGAAACTCGACGCTATTGTTCACGCAACGGAAGGCTTCAGGAAGCCGAACCAATTACACCGCAAGTCAAGACAATCCGTCTCTCTGTTCAACAATCCTTTTATGATGTTAATTTAACATTGATGTACCAATGTATAACTTACCGTTAAAGAGACAGACTCTATCTAACGAGCTAGCTAAAGAATAATCTCTAAATATTAATGCGGAATATATACCAAAATGAAACGTATAAATTACAATCGGCCATGCTTAATCATACGTCTCTGTTTACATTTTTCTTACAATTTTTTTTATTCTGCTAAATCGTGATTGTAAATATAACGTCACGTGTATTATATAATTAAAATAAAAAACTCTCATCAAACTTTAAATTCGGATTTGAGTATTTCACGTAGGACGAGTTTCAAATAACGACTATTAATAACGACTATTGAATAACGATCTAGGTGACTTATTTCTTTCGAGTCTGTTTCTTGAAAAAAAGAAAACTTGCGTACAATCAATTCGGCTTACGCGCAATCGATTCGCCTGTAATCGGTGCACCTCTCAACGTCCTCTTCGGCGCTCTCCATTTCTTCTTATTCGAGTCAACGATCTACCTGTCAGAAGGCACAGGTCCTTGCGCGCCTGCGTAGGGACGGAGAACTCGGTCGCGATAGCAACCTACGGTGCAAACAATTCCGACCTACGACGGCTGCCTACCTGCAAAGCGGTCGGCACGTGAACACGTGTAATCGCGTGCTCTGGCGTGACTGTAAACTCCAGATGACCCCGTTCGGGACGACGAGGGGGGCAAATTGTTAAACCCAGACCTGGGACGACGAGGTCGCGCGTATCGATTCGCGAGACCTCGGCCGCGATAACGATGATGACGGATAAGATTCGCGGGCGGCTGAATAGCGAAGAAAATCGTACTCGAGAGAGGACTGAATTATAAAGACACGGAACGATCGTAGAATCAAAAGAACACTTCAGTTGAAAAATATTTGTTCCCTTTCCTTCTTTTGTAGTGTCTTCTTCTCTGTTTGCCCGACCATTTAACACAGCTGAGAAATATATGTGTGACATGTTATGTAATATTTAAATAATAAATTTTCGTGTGCTCTGAACATATATTTTATTTAAATATCATTTAACACATTGCAGATGGATCACGAAAATCGTATGATAATATAGCAATATTAGATTGATGCAAAAAATTTGTCATTTTTCTGTTAAATTCTCGCAGAAAGTTTAGGTGTTAAAAGGAAAACGGGAAATCCTCCCAACCTAATAGCTGGTCATTAAACACGGCTAGCAATAAAATTACTAGTTCACATGGATTGATATACTTCAATGCTTTGGCTATAAAAGTGGTTTGCAAAGTGGCGCAATATTTACGTCGCGAATTAGAAATATCGTCGGCCAAATTAGAAAACCTGACAATTTTTTATCAAATTGAGATACTCATTTCATCCGATTTGTCTCGAGTTTCTGCGTCGTCTGGAAAATCTTGGAATTTTGTGAAAAAAATTGGAATTTGGTGAATTAGGAGATTTTCTAATTTGACCAACAATATGTTGGTGATATAAGATAAGTAAAATCGAAGGCGATTTTCACCTACAAGCTTTATTCCATGGACTTTAGTTGAAACAGCGCATTGTTCTAAATCCGTCGGTCACTTTATATACATGAAAAGAGCGGTTCATCTCTAGACAGATCTTATTTCGTTTGTTTCATCAAAAAGAGTTATTTTTTTTTTAATCAAAACGTTCGCGAGCACGTCGAGTCAACAAGTTGCCCAGCGTAGAATTTATACATACAAGGCCGATCCGAGTTTACCGACAAAACGTAACCGGACACCGTGACGAGGAATCTCAATAGGGAACACGGTACCCATGTGGATCCTGCGGAACTCCACACGGACAATTTCGTAGCGCCTACTTCGGGAGCCCGTCATCACAGAAGGACATCTGCTATGACGGGAAGAAAGAAAGAATTTCCCATTCTTTACACGCGTCTCGAAGAGCAGAGGAGCGGCTTCTCTCCTACCTGTCGGAGCACGACATGTCTCCCCTCTCGGCATGGACGCTGAATCCCAAGCGGGAGCAGAGAGAAAGAAGAGAAAAAGGACGTCGAAGAAGCGGGAAAGGGAGGGGCCGAGGAAGCTGTGGAGAAGGAAAAGGGCGAACGAGAAGGAGGAAGAAAAGAAGCTAGGTGACTCATCGACCGCGTTTGCGTGTGGGAAGTCGGTAGGGACAGTCAGGTGCAAAGTCAACGGACTTGAGAGAAGAGAGCGCAGGTTCGTTCGCTCGCTCACTCGTCGCCACGCTCGATGGAGGTGGACGATGGTATCGCACTGTTCCCATACGATTAAAAACGACGAACCGGAACGACAGACCGGTGCATCGCGACATATCGTATGATTGGTCCCGCGTAAAGGCGTCTGAACAATAGATAATTCGCGAGATTGTAAGTCGAGATGTAAGAGGCACATTAAATTACTGAAAAAAAGCAAAAATGAATAAATAAATCATCAAAACTCTCAGATATATAACCAACTGTTAATATAGAATAAAAAAGTCAATAAAAACTAATTAATTAAAAGCCAGTAAGACTGACTTTTAATTAATTGGACCAGTAAGACTGTTAAGGCGGTATTCATAATTAAATTTTATATTTAAGATCGTCTTAAGTTTATTTTCAAATGCTTTGTAGTCAATGAAACGATTTACATGTCATCTGAAGATGAATCTAAGATGACCTCAAATAAGACCTTAAATAAGTTCTTAAACAAGATTCGACTATCAATACTAGCCTCACCAATCTTACTTTTTTCATCTACAATTGATTGAGAAAAAAGAGTGTTTGATATAAGTATATAATTACACACACACATAATAAGATAATTTTATTACATAATAAAATTACATAATAAAATTATTTTATAACTAGAATAATCTTTTCTTATAGTATATATAACTTTCTAAATATTTTGAAATTTCACTCAAAATAAGTAAAAATTCATTTGAAACGATAAAAAGAAAATGTCACTTGGAATCGTAAGAGTGAATGTTTTCACTCAAACTTAGAGTAAATTCTAATCTTACCCAAAAAAGAACAAAAAGTCAAAATGATATCAATATGACGTTATATTTAAAGAAATTTACATAATTTTTTAATTGAAATTTTGACTTCAGATAATTTAAAAATACCTTTATGTTGACTTCTTTTTAATTGTGTCTTTTTAATTTTTAGAAAATGTGATATATTTTTCTTGGCTATATACATACTTATTACTAAGAAAATTATATAAAAATAGAGTCGTTCTTGCGTAGTATTTTCTTCTTGCGTGCGTGTATATTGTGAAAATTATAAGGATACACCATAGAAGCATAAGTCGTAAGAACATTGTCTGAACATTGAGGTTGCCGTGTGCTGTTCGATCGCCAAAGTCAAGCAGCGCTTATCGCGAGCAAGAGATGGGGGTGGATGACCGGCCGCGTTGCTTAATCGAAACTACTGAGGAAGGATACACGCGCGCGAACGTTTAGAATGTGTGTAATTAATCTTTGGTTCCCATCGATCGCGAGATATGAGAAATGTAAGATAAAATTTCCTTTTTATATAATATTCCACTGTAACATTGCTATAATTTTACATCGCAATGTTTCTAAAGACAGACGCTTTAATCGCTTTATCCTTGCATTAACGTTTCGCGATGTTACGTGGAATATTATAATGTTACATTGTAATGTCTATGCAACGTTCTTGCAATTATTCTCTGTTGGGAACGTCAAGAAAACATCCAAATTTTATGCAATTTCACGTTATTTTGGTGAACTAAAAGTTGATCATATTTTGACATCATTTTGTCTTTTTTGTTTTCCTTAAATATACGAGTGAATGTTTGAATCAATTACAATGAATTTATTCCTATGAAATACATCGAATTTACTTTTCAATTTTGAGTAAAAATATTCGCTAGACAATTCAGAGTGAAGAATTCAACCTATACAAATGAAAAACCATTCGTATTCGAGTAACTCGACAGTTACTCTACTTTGCAAATATTAATGTTATCGGTAACAACATTTTAAAAATTTATAACATTCTTCTCTCCCACATTTTTCTTTTTACGTATTACTTTTAGTTATAAGTAATAATTGTTTAAAACTCACATGCATTTAATCGTATTCTATTTAGTAGCATTTAGTTATATTGTATTTAGTAATATAATTGTAGTAACGGATATTTCACAGTTCGTTATATTTTTAGAGTCAATTTGTCAATATATTTGAGACGCGCAGGGAAACTTGTAAAAATACCTTCGCAAGATTCTGCAAACGGTCGTCAGCTATCTAGACGGTGTATAGAGATTTTTCTTCATATGTTTCATATTACTTTTAAATTAATGTTCCACATAAAGTTAAAAAATATAGATACTTAAATAGACAAATTTAATTTTGAAGTGGAATATTATAGTGAGTGCAACGCTTGCAATAGTGCAAGTAATGGCAATTTGATATTATGCAATGTATGTCACATGATTTTTTACCGCAGCGATGAACACAGACTATGGACGCACAACAACATGGATTTACAACATATGAAATTCTGTTAAAATTTAATACAATTTTTAACAGAAAAGATGGAAAGGAAACTCGCCCTTCATTTGCACAGATGAATCATCAATCATATGACAAGAATTTTTTTTCCTTTCTATATGTCTAACAACTAAATTTCCGTCCACACTCTATTACTGTAAAATTTTAGTATTCCAAATACTCCAAATATTGTTAAATAAATGCTCTTAAATGGATTTTCACTGTTTAACTTTAAAGTTAACATTTTTTCCTCTCAATGTGAATTTTTCGTGTCACTTCAGATTTAAGAGAAGAATCAACGAGATAGCTGATTCTCCTCTAGACTCCGTTTAGCGAGTTTGAAGAGCTCGGCGCAAGAATAAGGGAAATCTATAACTCATAAAATCCACCCTAGATGCGATTCTCCTGCAAGTTATGGACTAACCTCATTTTTGAACCCTGCGTCACATTTCAATAATCGGGACCGCGTGAAAAATTTCACGCGATAATATATTTCGATTATATTTATTCAAAAATATATTTTACTGATTCAGGTAGAATACTAAATACACAATTAAAATTTAATCGCATAGTTAAAATTTATCGCCGCTTTTGATATCTGTTAGGAGATTGTTTGTACGGTGCATTAAATTTACAGCAGCAATATCTGCCAGCAAATTTAGATGGATGTAAAGATTATACATACATTTGTTCCTTTTTTTTCTTTTGCTGTCAATTTTTATAAGAAGTGCGATTGACATTAATCTAAATGGGTGCCACAGGAAACCTTTTTTGCCAAATTTCATATTTCAAATAGGAATTCGATCTCTGTCATTTATATTGATTAAATATACCAAATATATGCGATATCGCAGTGTTTACTAGTTATTTATCGATCTTAGCTAATTTCTTGTATCTAGATAATTTTCACTATGACAGCAAGGTTATTTTTTTAATGTTATGTGAACGACCTCTCTTTCTCTCTCTCTCTCTCTTCCCCTGTCCATCCCTCCCTCTCTCCCTTTACCTGTCTCTCTCCTCCCTCCTTCTCTTATATCGATGACTCACCTTGACAGTCCTTCGCGCATTCGTCCGGCTGGAAATTGTGGTGATCAGCGTCGCAGGCATCCGAGCAGGGTCTGCAATGCGTGTCGTAAGGGCTGCAGAACTCCGAGATGCTGCAGCGCTTACTACCGCATTTGGCGCCATGAAGATCGAAATTCTCAGCGAGCGCGGGGCTCAGCACGGACAGACTGACGATAGCTACTACCAGTAACGTCATCCTGTTTACGGTCACATCCGGGAACATTTGGCCGAGCGAGGACGATGCACGGCCGATACACGGTCAGCTTCGTCGGAATCGCCGACCGGTTTCGGCGGCTCTCCCCTCGCACCTCTTTCGCAACTCTTCCTTCTCGTCTCTCTTCCACCTTTCTCCCGCTTGTCTGCCTTCTCCTCTGTCCCAAATTGCGAATTTAGGACACGATCGTGACTCGCTCACGATCCACGATCGACACTGCTGGCGATCCTTAGCGGTGCTCGACTGATGCGCCTCAAGGAGGCTCTGTCGTGACGCTGAAAGCATTACAAGAGATTCGGGTATTGTATTAAATGTGTATAGGACGCCTGACGCGTTAAATACGACGTGTGCAGAGCACATCAAACTGAACAGGGAAGTCTTATATCATTTTGGAAATAAAGCAATGTTTATTAAGATATTAATTAAAGGAGACTGAGGAGAATGAATGCTCGCGATGAAGTGGAATGAGTTCTATTATACAATCATTTGTTACAATCATTTATTTCTAGCAGCTAATATTTTTCGCTTAAGTTTAACAGCGAATAAATTTAGCTTCGGTAGTATCGACATTAGCTGTCCCTATTTCAGTCACATATCTTATCTGCCACAGCTATTTTTTAGCTCTGGAAGCTAAGTTCTTTTTTTGCGTGTACGGTCGATGCACGATAGATATGTCTATTAGCCCGTTTTATCGGCTCCTTATTAATTTGTTACATACTATTGAGGTTATAATTTATATGTACATTAACGGAACGCGGCAAAATGAACCAGCTCTCGTGGCAATCAACGTGTTAATTAATACCTTAATTACTATTTGCAAAACAGAGTTACTTATAAAACGGTATAAGATTTTGCTATTCAGTATGATACGCTCCACATGTACACATAAGACTTGTCACACGCAAAAAAAGAACTAGCTTCCAGAGCTAAAAAATAGCTGTGGCAAATAAGATGTGTCACTGAAATAGGGACAGCTAATGTCGATACTACCAAAGCTAAATTTATTTGATGTTTAAACTTAGACGCTACAGTGACAAATATTAGCTGCTAGAAACAAATTACTGTAGCAAATAATTGTAGCTGTGCGGCAAACTTCTTTAATATATGCATACGATAAGAAATTTAGGAATAACTGCCATTTTCTCAGCTATTTGAAGTAATATGCATTTTTAATGTCACTTAATATATCTGTATTTTATAGCGAATGCATTTTAGCTGTCATAGCCAATTCTTAGCAGTGACAGCTAAACGATTAGCCTTTTGACTAAGTTTGAATCAGCTACCGCGCTTTAGCTGATATTACTAATGCCCAATTTCTTCACCTCCGGTTAACTTTATCTGCCAGTTATTCTATTGAAATTGACCAATCATATTTATGGTTGGCAAGATTAACCAATCACGGTTGACATTTATCCGACAGATAAAGTTAACCGGAGGTGAAGAAATTGGGCATAAGTCATTTTTTTGCGTTTAGTGTCACCCTATATGCTCAGATCGTCCAACTGACGGCCTCGATATCAACGACTTTTCCCCGATGAATTTGGAGTCGTGTATTTTCTTTAGCGGGTACATCGCGATGTCGATTGAGAAGTCAGGATTTCGCGCGAACTGAGGAAACTCGCCGCCAATTCGAGGACAAACTGACCGCGCGGATGTCGATTTTTCGCTGTCGGGAGATACCCGCGGCGAGAACCTGCTCGTATCACGACGCGGCCGGAGTTATCTGTACCGCGCCGGTGAGCGAATTCGGAATGTGCGTCTCGTTCCAACGTCCGGCAGCGATGCGTCCCGACGCCGGAGGCGCGTCGCGCCTGCGGCGTGTCACGCATCACCTGTACACTCGAACACCTGTGTTGACGCGCGCGAGGTGCAACAAAATGGCCTCGGGTGCCGCACAACAACGGAGATACTTTCGCCTCGGCGCCCAACCGACGACCTCGTTTTATTGTCACGTCGCGGGCCGTGTTTTATAAATAACTTTAATTTCCTCGATTGCATCATACTCCACGCTCGCGGTTACTGCGACGGTGCTCTTCTGCCGATATTCGAGAAATAATAATGATGCACGCCTCCGCGACAACTCCGCGATCACGATCAGTCGCAGTCACGGTGAAGCGTGTGCGTGATAACGCTGGCGAGGAAATTTTAATGGATCAACATTAAAAATGCACATAACAATAGAGAGACACTAAGAACGCATATTTACAGTCAGGGTTGATCCAATTCAATTGAATACTGTTTGATTGACAATTGCAACAATTAACAATTAAAAGTGATTTTAATAAATTCAATCGAAAACCGTTCGATTGACGATTGGTTTCAGCAAATCCAATTAGAGACCGTTGAATTGATAATTGATATAAGTAAAGGAAATTAAAGATTGTTTAGTTAATGAACTTAACAAATTTAATTAAAGGACGTAATAATAAATGTCTTATATTAAATGTCTTTAAGATATTATCCAAAAAACGTCTATTAAATATAGAATTTTTAAAACTATGTATAATTGTTTACATTACCGACTATGAGATTTATATATGCTGTTACTTATGGCAAATATCATAATAATCTTTTAATCTTTACGAGCTTCGTGTATCACAAAATTTTAGAGAAGTTATTAGACTGTGAATTTTTATAATTTAGTCAGTTTGCTATGTTAAGTTGTTGTGCCGAATGCAAATCTCTTTTTTTCCATGCAAATGGTTCTTCAGAATTTTATATAATAGTTACGCTGTTGACTTGTAACTATTATGCAATTTTTCAGAATCCGATCGGAATCACTAGATTTCGACTGGTGTGTTTCGGATCGAGATTTCGTTTCGAGGTTTGTTTTATTATGCATTGTATCGGAATCGAAACGGAATGATATGTTTTCGCACGTTCTCGCACGTTTCAAAACATTCGGAATGAAAATAAAATAAACGTGGAGAACAAGTGAAACGGATCATTTCGTTCAATTGCAATGCAAGAAAATGCGTTGCATTTAACTTTGAATTTAACTGTCACGTATACTGGCAATATGATAGACAATATAAGTCTATCATATTGCTAGTCTATTTTAAGGGGGTGCAAAAACTGAAAACTCTACCAACTTTACCGAACTACTTCTTTCTGCAAAGTTTACGTCGTATTAATTGTACAGAATTACAAACGCTTTCACACAGTGAAAGTACTTGCAAAAATAAATAAGAGCATTGCTCAATATGACAAAAACGAGAAAATTGTTAATATAAAATCTCAAGCTGTCAGTTAGCATAATAATTGCCTAATTCAAAAGTTTCGCAGTTCGTACAGATTGAAAGTGTGAATGTTTCAAATAGAAAAATCTTGAAAAACATTGCTGTACCTTCGCATTTAAATTCAAAAGTTTAAGAATACTGGAAAAGTTTGCAGAAATATTTGTACACATGCATGATTAGGTTTTCCACTGAAAGGTAAAATATATTTACACAAGTTTATATACAAGAAATACGAAAAGGATAGCGTGATTATGTTAGTGACGATCGTTTCTGCGTCACCGACATTGTTCGAGTTCATCATCGACTTCAGCATCCCCTTAAGTATAATTAGATAAATCCTAATCTTGCTAGAAAAAAAGTGTTCAAACTGCGTTTCGTTCTCAACTGTACAGATTTAAAAAATTTAACAGACGAGACCTCATGAATATTTTAGATTTTCGATAAATAACGAATGATAACTAATGAGACAGGAAACTGCGAGATTAATAATGGATTAATTAATGGAAATTGCATGATACATGTGAAGTATTCGTCTACGAAATAAAATATAATGCGGATAATGAGAGGTTAATATTCTCAGGGTCGCGACGTATCGCGTCTATGACTCATTCTTCGTATCAACTGGTGAGCTGAACGCTCACCTAGTACTATTTTCTTCGCGTGTACAACATACCTTTGCAAGGAGAAGGAAAATTAGCTCACACTTTCGATCTAAATCAGATTGTCGCGAGAAACTATGAATTTTCATAACACCGCATTTTCAAATTGAACTTTCAAGGCTTTGGTTTTGGCTCTTGCGGGACAACTTTGTCATCGAAGGGTTCGATTTAATTCTTATGTAAAAATTCTCAAAAGATTCTCTTCTAAAAAATTGCAAAGAATTAATTAAGATATTATCCTCTCGATGCTTTAAGACTAACTTTCTAATATAAGCGACTTGCCTCTCTTCTTCTCTCTTTTCTCCGCTTAAAAAGATCTCTGTTTATTATGTTAGCACAAACTATGTATGGAGAGCAGCTAAAGCCGAAAAACTTGGAGAAGATAATAGCGCGTGTTTATATATCAATTCGCAATGAATATCGTCCGAAAACTCATCGTTCCACGCGGAAGAAAAAACAATGAACATATTACCTTCTAAGTTTTTTGGAGTGAAATTTCTTTCTCAAAGTACAGTGACCACAAAATCACCTAAATTCGAGTGATTTTTCACTCATGTAGGATAAATTCTTCATTTTGAATCGTTTAGTAAACATTTTCGCTATAAACTCAAGAGTAGATTTGATGTACTTTAATCGATTGAAATATTCACTCACATGGAATCAGAATCCATGAGCATAATAAGACAAGCATGATAATGTCTACTTGACTCGCAACTCACGGCAAAGACAAATATGTATCCTGATTAATAATTCCGGAATTTCTGCAAGATATTTCCACAGCGCTGTCTTAAATAGTAGCCAACTTTACCCATATGCTGAATTTCAGTCATTTTACAAATGAAAATTGCTTTTATTACTTAAAACAATGTATTATGTATATACTTGTAGGAGATTTTATTCTAATTAATAACATGTCACTTAAGTTCATTCACTCATGATGGAGAATATTTATAGCAAATTTCAAGTTGTTTGAAAATGTACATAACTGTTCCTAAACCAACTTTTTATAATCTCTAACTGTAATATTATTCCGGTTTTAATGAGATTCACGGAAAAAATATTTAAAGAGTATTAAAAGGAGCATTTTACAATTCCATTTTCATTATTCTTTTCGCAATAAGTACACAAACAAAACACATAGTCGATGTACCCCTTGAGCCAACTAGAACCGGTCTCTCCAACTTTTAAAATTTATGGGAGTTGAATTCCAGTTAAAACAAGTGAAAAAAGTGTCAATATTTTTATACTTAAGACAATTTGGTAATATTCTATTTCTATTGCTTAACTGTAATATTATTCCAATTTTAATGAAACTCGAGGAAAAGTATTTATGTTCTAAAAGGATTATTTCGCGATTTTACATCCACTATCCCTCTCAAGAAAAGTACTAAAAAAAAGCAACATACCCCTGGAGTCATATAGCCTCGGTTTCTCCTAAGTTAATTATTTGCCGTTAAAGCATATATCGCGTAGAACAATTCATTACCCAAAAATATAAGCAGTAACAATGATTAGTAACATTACAATATAATAACTAATCGCGTTTGATTGATACGTCTTGTTATGACTTTGCCGACCCACGTCTGGAGAAGCGCACGTGCCTCGCCTTACGTTACGCCAACGCTATTACGGCATCGCGCGACTTTCAGACACGCTCATTTAACGGATATTATGTGTCTTCCGTAAAATGCTCGACCTTACCTCACTTCGTTCAGCAGCTGTTACGATTGTTTAAACGTCGCGCATTTGGAAATCGGTTATTGTCAAATCGAAGCTTGCGTCATCCCGCTTTACACCTCAAAAAGAGGCGGATTATATAACACCAGCTGTCAATGCGCCGCCATTTGGAGCACGCTGACAATGTATCGCGACTCGCGATTCGTTGCGACGCATACCCGTTACAATTTGTACCGTGGTACACCTGGTACCGAGTCACAATGCGTATGAGCGCACAATGCTTCGGGGGTGTTGCTAGGTGTTGCAACGAGTGAAAATCGAGCGTGAATGCACGTGGCCTTTTCGAACAACGTCGAGAAAGATCGTTGAAAAAGGAGAAAATCGCGAATTTCAACATTAATCGTCGCTGAAGTCGAAACTCGCGTCGTTCCGCTATGTGCTCTCGAGTCTTGTCTGCCGGCAAAGAAGCAGAAACGATTTTAGTTTTTCCACCAACCATTTAGATTCGTATACAGGGTGTCCTGTATCACCTTCACAATCTCTCGTGACGACGTAGAGCGGATTGAGATGAACAAAAAAGTCCCATACCGTTCGCAACGTAATATATTCGCAATAATAATCGAGATATTAATTAAAAAAGATTAGTGAATGATCACGCGCGATGTGGTAGATGAGCTGCGTCTGCCGCTGTATACAAATTTTAATTTAAAAAAACAATGACAGTTCTATTATATATAGGGTGTCTCAGACCTCCATGACGACCCTTTGTGAGAATGTCTAACGGATTAAGGTGAGCAAGAAAGTCCTGTGCCGTTTTGCGACATTCGCAATAATAGTTGAGATATTAATTAAAAAAGATTGGTGAATGATGATGCGCGATATGGTAGAAGAGCTGCAATGGCGCCGTCTGCCGTCGTATACTTATACATTCAAACAACATATTATACAAGTCAAACTGAACAAAAAAGTCCTCTACCATTTTGCAAATGACCACATAAATTTTTAGATATTAATTAAAGAAAATTGTTACAGGATTGTGTATCATGTACAAATTTTCTATAATTAATATCTAAAAATCTATGTGGTCATTTGCAAAATGGTAGAGGACTTTTTTGTTCAGTTTGACTTAATGTATAAGTATACGACGGCAGACGGCGCCATTGCAGCTCATCCACCATATCGCGCGTAATCATTCACCAATCTTCTTTAATTAATACGATTCAGACTGAAGAAATTACTCGAATAACTTGACTATCACTCCTCTTTGGGTTTGAAATTTCCCTCTAAGAAATTTAGAAAGTATTAATTATTTGAGATTAAAGCAATTGATTTCACAAAAATATACTAATTTTACCCACCAAGAAATCCTGTTTACCTGTTTCCATAGTATTCTCGACTCTAGATAGAAACTATATTTTGAATTCTCAATTAATATCATAATGGGATAATCTATTATGAGGCAAGTTTAGGCATTCTAAACGGGATTTATACTATTTCTGGGAAAATTCTGAGAAATTTCTATGCGAGATGTTCCATGTTACGTCTGTTTAAATATTGAAAACCCGAATTTATCTCCATTATTCACAATGTTATCTGCGTTACCATCGTAGCACAATTATATCACAAGTTGAGCGCTTTTCATCAAAAGCAAAGGTACTGATTCCACTTTTTTTATACGCGATAACCATAAAGCCTCGCTAATCATGTTCGCTACTCGAACGCGGGGCGAACTTGGAGAATCAGGCACAACGTCGACGTCGAGGAAAGTCCGAGTCGAAGTCATAGGTAGGTAGGTAGGCGCGCGGTCGAGGACGCAGGAATGTTGCCCGACTGGTTCGCGAGGAGGCTACAAAGCTTTTACGTATACAACGAACGTTGCCAGCCAAATGCGTCGATACACAATGCTCCGGCTACAGCCACGTCGAGCCATTAATTGCGAATTGAAGAATCCCAGTCCTAGGATTATCCTCTCTCAAAAAAAAAAAAATTGTAAAATGAATCAAGCATCCGGGTCATGCAAATTTTGTTGCACAAACTACAATCGACATCGAGTCAGATCAACAACATGATGTAGGAATTTTAACTTCAGTTGACAGTAACAAGTCAACGAAATTGAACTGTAGTTGTTATATATTGCGATACACTGAGAAAACAAAAGTAGTGGAACTAATGAGATAACCATAAAGCCAAACATACCAAACATTACATTATATACCAAACCTTATCATGGAATTTAATAAATTAATTAGAAATATAATATTATCTATGTTATGTGTAGTTAGATCATGCCTCTTATGAATGAAAGAACGTCTATACATTGAGAAAAAGAAAGCAGTTGGATCAATAAAATCACCCGCCTTCAAAGAAATATTGTATTTATAGAATAAGTTACGCGTCAGTGCAAGAATAAGTGTTGATATGGTTACTAAACAAATCGCAATCATTGGATTAATATATAGAGTGTATTTTAACTTAGACACCGTAATATTCCGGAAACAATGCATTTTCTACCAACAAAAACCAACAAAAATTGTAGGATATCGAGAAAGAAGAAAGATAGTAATATTTCGCAGTTCTTGTTATAACAAACGGTGTAATAAAGGTTAACATATAATTAATAGCAACTTATTAAATGTAAAATAAAAGCGTTAAAAATTATATTCTTTTTTAAAAGAGTGAAATCCATAAGTTGTGAGTTGTTTTATAACCTCATAATATAATGATAACACATTTTAAGGAACTGCGAATTGAACTAATGAGAAAAGATCTGAAAAATTGCTAAATACTCTATCTTCTACATGTAGGGACATTAGATTTACGAATATATATATATATTTATGAAATACTTTTATTTTAATTCACTTAAATGCAATATACATTTTTCTGTATAAATTTTTATATCAACTATTGTATTCAATAGAATAAATAATAAAAGATAGAGCATTTTTCCAACACTTTTACTGAGTATTTTACTGAATAATGAAATGATTTAAAAAGTCAACATATATTCTGTTCAATTTTAATATAAAATGTATATCAGAAAAAATATTTGGAAAACTTTGCTTTTTTCATTTAGAATCATACGTTTGAAAGAGAAATAATACTTCTAACTTCTAGAATTTACAATTATTTCGCCTTGTTAAAAAAAAAATTAATTTTCTATGTGTGTTATCGCATGTTGATACAGTATCATCTTCCCATAGTACAAAATTATTTGCAATAATATCCAATAACCATATTACTTATTAAGTTGTTAATTAAAAGTTAAGTTTCGATCATAGAATTTTATCTATTCAATTCGACATGGAACATCCTTGATTCGCATATCTTTACAAAGCCAATCGCACTACATCTGTTTGTCAGTTATCCTGGAAGTGTTTTCCATAACGACTCCACGAATAGAATGTCTTTCCGTTGGAATGTTACGACATACAATCACACAAATTAGAAACTGACTCATACCGTCATGCGTTATCTCGTTTCTTGTCATCGTATCCCTCGCGCGTTGATAACGCTGTAATTGCAATCTCGTCGTAGTCACATACTTTACGTCAGTAAAGTCGTCCCGAGGAGTTTTTGCGTCATACGCGCCATCATCCGTCTTCCTTATGACGAAACAACCTTATGCGATAACGATCGTGGAACGTCAAGGAGCCACGTAGTAGCGATACAACAGTACCATCGGCGGCGCGGCTCTTCGATTCCTGCGAAACACGACGAATACCGGAAGTCGCGTATAATAGCCTACTAATTATCCAGTCATTACACAGTCGTCTGACACTCGAAGTTTTCTCAAACGATATTCTAAGCGGTCACGATAGCAATGGTCGTGGAACGTCGCGCCTCATTGATTTATCCTTGCGCGAACGAGCTCCACAGCGCGATCCATAGCGAGGCGATGCATTTTTAACGAGTTTTCGGAAAGAATCGTTTGGTGACGGAAATACACGTGCGCGTTTTATCGGACTATGCTATGTAAAACATCGCATAGCGACACAGACCTAAGCTACAACTGGGAAATATTAATAAAGAAGAAGGGCGATGTGTGAATTCTTCGATCGTTCGACGAAAGTCTAACTCGTCTAGTCTTGTCTCTCGAGTTGTTATTGTCGAATGGCTCTTAAGAGAATGCTTGAGTCGATGGCGAACTCTAGAAATGTCGATAACGTAAAAACCATCGTCATCAAACACAATCACGCTATTCTTTTCGTATTTTTTTGTACATATAGATCTTACGCGGATGTGTGTTGTTTTATCATATTCAAGAAAACCTAATCATGCATATGTAGAAATCTTTCTGCAAACTTTTCCGACATTCTTAAGCTTCTGAATTCAGATACGAAAGTACAGCAATGTTCTTCAAAGTTTTTCTGTTTGGAGCATCTACACTTTCGGTATGTACAAGTTGCAATGAACTTTTGGATTAGGCAATTATATGCTAATTTACAGCTTCAGATTTTACATTAAAAATTTTCTTTTCCTTTCCGTCACATATTGAACAATGCTTCTATTTATTGTTGCACTTACTTTCATTGTGTAAAAACATTTGTAATTCTGTACAACCAATACGACATAAACCTTACGGAAAAATGTTAGTATTCTGTTGGTAAAGTTTTCAGCCTCAGCATTCCCTTAACATATTCGCTATTTGGAGAATTCCCTCCAAATTGCATTTGTTTTCATGTGATCGTGTAAAATAGATTTGGTTTGTTTATATATGAATATACAAAAAAATATCGTTGTGATGTTGGTAGCGAATATGTTAAATAAAATTGAAAGTTTAGACTAAGGATGAACTTGAAACAAGAGATTGGAGTCACACGTGTATGACGCACGCTAATAGCAAACATGTTAAAAGAATGCCAAAGTGGATGACAAATTCCAAAAACGTTGATAATGTAGAAGCGATCATCAAAACGTCATATCGGGTAACTGACACGATTACGTCATTCTTCTCATATTTTTTGTACATATGGATTTTGTATAAACGTGTGCCGCTATATTTTATTTTATTATACTTAGCAAAAAATTTAATTACGTAACCACAAAAATCTTTTCTTGCAAACTTTTCGTATATTTTTAAACATCTAAATGCAGTTATGAAGGTTTAGCTATATTCTTTGAAATTTTTCTGGACGGAGCATATATATATTCGATATATAAGAACTAGAGAACTTTTGTGTTATATAAATATTTACGCTAACTGAGAGCTCGTCAATTTTTAAATTTTTTTATCACTTTCATTGCATATTAAGTAATGTTTTAATTCATTTTTGCACGTGGTTTCGGCGTGTAAACGTATTTGTAATTCAGTACGATTAACATGACATAAACTTTGCAAGAAAAGTCAGTATTTTGTAAATAAATTTTTCAGGTATAGTATCCTCTTAAGTATCAGATCATAGAAAACGAGAATAACTGATCAACTAAAACCAAACCCAAGATATCCTAAATAACTCGATTTGATATGGAAGGTGGATTTGTCACTTGATTTCAAAACGGTTTTCACACTGTTTTCTCGATGCAATTTAGAACACAGCTGATCCAGTCCAAAAGAAAGATCTTAACTTCTGGATATCAATAATAAATACGTTCCTTCATAGAGAGAGCGCGAGTATCTGGCAAATTAAAGTCTATCGCGATATTCGTACTCAATTTTTAATGTTTGACAGTGTAAATGTACATGCACTTATATTGTGAAACATTAAAAATTGCACGAACGTCTTGTGAACAATTCCAATTGGCCACACTCACAGAAAAAATATGGTTATGGCAATTATACAAGTGACATCTACACGAGTTTTGTATGTAGAATTAATATATATAATTTAATAAACTATTTTGTAGTTATTGCAACTAAAGCTAGATAATTATGCACAAATTATATAATTACTGCATAGTTACTATATTATGTATAGTTTCTGTACTCTAAATATATAATTATATATAGTTCTCGTAACCCCATCAAATTTTTCTTGCAATAGCTGTAAAATAGTTTACTAAACTATATACATTAATTCTATTTATAGAAAACTCGTGTAGATATCTTATATAGTCTTATATAGATATACTTATATAGTTGTCGCTATCATGCCTTTTCCTCTGAGTGTAGGTACTTCTATGATTTGAATCTTAAAAGCATTTGATAACAAGTTGCCTCACACATCGAGGAAAGTGTTCAAACTATTTTAATACTATACATTAACCTAAAGTATTAAACTTACTAAAGTATTACATTAAACTTAATAGTATACATTAAACTAAAATAATCTTGACGAGTGGATTCACACTGTCAAACATTATTAGCTTTTCCCTTGTTTCCTTCCTCATATATCCTCACTTCCATACATCCTTCACTTCAGCGTACCAGCATTACCGAGCTGCGTAACCTGGACCGATATCACACGCCGAGAAACGTCGGTTGACGTCGACGGACATGTGAAATTATCTCGCGGCATGTATTAAGTCCAGCCGTCTTATCAACACGACCGTAAAAGTCTCTCCTCTTAGAATCTCCTTATGCAATATCGCAACATATTACTTGTAAGCGCGGGCTTGACTTCATCAAATTTTTCTTGCAATAGCTGTAAAATAGTTTACTAACTATACACATTAATTCTATTTATAGAAAACTCGTGTAGATATCACTTATATAGTTGCCGCTATCATGTCTTTTCCTCTGAGTGTAGGTGTACTTCGTGTTCTATGATTTGAATCTTGAGAGTATTTGATAACAAGTTGCCTCACATATTGAGGATAAAGTGTTCAAACTATTTTAATACTAAGTATACATTAAACTAAAAGAATCTTGACGAGTGCATTCACACTGTCAAACATTCTTAGCTTTTCCCTTGTTTCCTTCCTCATACATCTTGTTCGCTTCAGTGTACCAGCATGACTTCCTTGCCAAAATATAACAAAATACAAATACAACTACACGCGTCTCATAATCGTATGCCTCGTCGGGTGTACGTTCGATCGACTCCAATTCGATTCAGGGCAGCTCGGTAACCGGATTCTCGCGCGTCTAATGACAACGATAAACTCGACGACGATTTCGAAGAACGATGTTCCCGCATTCGTGACGATACCCGTGATTGCATACATATCCGAAGTCCGAAGGGCATTTAAATCACTCTAAAAGATCAGAACGTCTTGCCGAAGTCTTAGCAATGGCGCGAATCCTGCGAGTTCTTCAACCAACTGCCAGTCTTCCACAACTAAATATCAAGTTACTAAATTGATAAAATGATTACGATCGGTAATGTGTGTTGGATCGCTTTATTAAGATAAATTTAATATTAATTGAATATAAATTTAAGACATAAATTTAAGATAAATTTAATATAAATTTAATATAAATTAAGATAAATTTAATATAAGTAAAAACATGTTGTAAATTATAAATTTATAAATTTTGATATTTATAAATTTTGACTGATAAGTTTTAAGTTTGTTCTATATAAACAACAGATTAAAGAAAGACTTATAGTTTTGTTGTAATTCTTGCAAATCCGTGAAACATTGCTACGTTTATTAAATTAGATGATAAATACAACCAGTAATATGAAGTTAGTTAATATGACACCTTATTAAAATAAATTTAAGTAAAAACATGTTATGAATTATAAATTTATGAGAAAAATATCTTATAAGTTTCGACTGATAAAATTTGATAAGTTTCGAGCTTGTATTGTTCGAAACAAGAGTTTAAAAGAACAATTTTGCTGTTCTTACAAATTCCTGCAATATTCTTCTCATAAGACTCACAAAGTATTTGATCGAAGTAAAACAAATGGACCAACCAGAACTGCGCGTTAACGCGTAATCGGAACCTCCGATTAAATGCCTGAAATTCGCAATTGTGTCGCAAACGCGGCCCAACGTCGTTCACCCGACATCGATGACGCAACAGCCGGAGGAAAGGCGAATCGCGCAAAATCCCTTTATGCAATTTCACCGCGTCGCGTTCCAGGGAATTGGCCAACAGGACGCGAAACGCTCACTTACCGAAGTCATCCGTGAGGCGCGCTCTCCCCGCCGCAAGCACGCATGCACGCACGCACGCACGCACCTATGTACGTACGCACCCACGCACAGTCACACAGCGATGCGCTCCGACGGCGTCCAGCATCAACACGAGCGCACGCACGCACGTATGCACGCACGTATGCACGCACGCATGCGAGCAACACGTATCCACGCACACCTTGAACAATGCAGCACGGAGAGCAAGGAGCAAAGCTCTCTCACTCGTACTATCGTCCACGGCTTTCCGCGCTTGACTGTCGATCGTGAACGTAGAAGCGGCGTTCCTCAGGTTCTCCGTGACTCCCACCTCGAGAAGTCAGAGAGCCGCCACGGCGGACCCCCCCCCCC
>NW_022639478.1:2281743-2313850 GCF_010583005.1 Odontomachus brunneus
GGAAGACCCCCCCCCCCTCTCTCTCACTCTCTTTCTCAGCAATCGACGCACCTGTCTCTGCCTCTGTGCACTCTCGAGAGCTCACCTACTCCACTACCGCCGCTACGTCCGTCTGCTCGTCCCGTTCCCTTTTTTTCCTCCTTACCTGCGGTTTACCTGTTGCCAGCTTGCGCGCGCAACGCGCGGCCGAGCGACTGCCATCGGGATTCGCGGCTGATAGCTCGGCACGTGTCGGAATGACGTGTCGATGCGCAAGCACGTGATCTGCTCACGAAAAACGAGAAGGGAAACTAACGGAGATAGGGAGGTGACAGAGGTTTGCGATGATGTGATCTCTTGACTCGTCTCATTTCATTCGCGATCTTATCTTTTTATAAGATAATTAACGATATGTGTCAGCGTGTGTCCACCAACGACATATATACATAGAAGAAATATTTGAATATTTTTATAGCTGAACTTTCTATAGCTGAAAATAAAGTTGGCAGTTTGAGACAGAGCAAAAGGTGTTTTGAGATTGTTCTCCTTTTTCACTCTAGCTTAAAGTGACTGTTAAAAGCCGATATCCCGACATATTAACCGTAATTCGGCATTCGGTGATTATTTTCGATCCCACCTGACTTTTAATTCTAAATTACCCGCAAATTAGTGGAATAAGAATTTTCGACTTGAATGCTTATAATGCTTGGTGGGAATATGAAGTTTAAACACTGTTGAGCTATTTTAACTGTTTGTTATATGACAAAAAGGCAAAAAGCAGCATGAGGTCGTTTTTAACTTTACTTGGTATCAGATTAACATGTCAAAATGCAAAAACAATTTTTCGTTATATTTCGATATTTTTATAAAATATAATATATAAAATTATTATTATGTAATTATTATTAATAATTATTATTAATAATTATTATATTTATTAAAATATAATATATAAGAAAAATTTAAAAAAATAATTTCATTATTTTTTCTATATTTTTTATACATGAGCAAAAGGTTTCGTTAAATTCTAATCACCAATTAAAAAAGATTTAGATACTACGGATCTTTGTAATAATTTTAATAAAATCCGCATAGATTAATATCGTAAAGACTGTTGCAGAAATAAATACATTGTTTTTTAAATGAACTTGTGCTATGAATTTAGTATTGAATTTGGCTAATAATGAATTTTTGCAATTGCAGTACATTAATATATGATACTATTCGTTTTTGTACTTGCAAAAACTAATCCCATCTGACATCCATCACGTCACAAACGCAATAAAAACTCTCTTTTAATATTCTTAACAGTATCTTTTTTTATTTTGTTTTTAACAGCAAAAAGATAACGTTATGGCTTCTGTGTCCTCGCATTATTTTTTCTTTTAATCTATAAAATCCGAAACACAACTTTTTTGCTCTAACAATCAATAATGTATCAAAAAATAATATAACAGAATTATGCGAAGAGATAAATTAAAAATATACAATTATGTCACATGTTATGTCATATTTTATGTCTACTCGACCGATTGTAGGCTTTATGAATAGATCCTTTAATTACTACACATTTTGCAAAAATGTTTAACACGCGTTTCTTCGCTTCTGACGTCTTCAAAAAGAGATGGACAATGCGAGACAGGAGCCATGTCAGAATATCGACTCTTGACAGTCGAGGAGAGAGATAAGCTAGTACAAGAAAGAAACAGCTCCGAAAAGACCTATCTCATTCTGCTTCAAACTGCCAATGCCAACTTCACTCTGTGGAAAGAATGTCTAGTCTATAGAATATATAGTAGACCTAGTATATACAAGGTATTCCAGAACAACCTCTATACAATATATAGTAGACTTAGTATATACAAGGTATTCCAGAACAACCTCTGCAGTTCTCGTGGAGACACAGTAAGTCCAATACCGTTTTGCAATATTTATTTTGATAATTATTTCACAATAATTATCGAGATATTAATTAAAGAAGATTTGTGATCACGCGAGATATGCTAAATAAGATATAGTGGCAACATCTGTCGTCATGTGCTTGTACATTAGGTCAAACTGAACCAAAAAGTTCTATATCTTTTTCCTAATAACTCTATAGATTTTTAGTTATTAATTAGAGAACATTAATATATATTAAATAATAGGAAAAAGGGCTAATTCGAGTTTAAGCACAGGATTAATAGTGCTATGTACCATATGGATAAAACCTTCCTTGTGTTAGAAAATAGAGCAATATTTATTAAACATGAATACTCAATATAAATAATCAAACGTTTCGGCTCAATCATGAACCCTCTTCAGTGATATAAAAAAACTCAAGGTTTACAAAACGAACGTATTACAAGTAAAAGAATTAATTAAAGACCTTAATAAAATGACATGAATGTTATTCGCAGTATTATAGCTGACAAGACCGTTACCCGACTAATATTAAGAAGTTCAAATTAATACTAGGAAGTAGCCGTCATAACTATAAAAAAATCATAAAATAAAATAAAAATAGGTAAGATTAAAATATAATAAATAATTAAAACGGTCAATATAAATTACCTTTGTTGAGCTCGGCTAAAAGTGAAACGATTCTGTCAACGATAACATCGCCACGTCTAAGTAAAAGAGATAATAACAGATTTATATACACGAGCATTAACATTGCGGCGACGACTCTTGGAAGAGAAGAAAACAAACAAAGTTTTATTTTCATAATAAGCCGCAGTAGCTGTTGCCCAAATGTTCTGTGTCCTTTTGAAAAATTGAAATAGGAGATGACAGTATTAACTTTTTAGACACTACTCTTTTAATACGTAATAACAATTATTTTCGACTGGTATCATGAACCAACGTTTTTTGGTCGGTATCTAAACTATTTGTTTTTTCATCCTATTCAACACAAGATCGGAACAATTAATGGCTTGGTGGATAGGATATTTTATCTAAGTCATCCGACATTCCATAAGAATAATTTAGACTTTATCATTTTGACGCTAATTAATAATAATTAACTTTTGGATCTAATTTTTAAAATTATAAAACGTAGACTGAGGTTTCTTATTGTGAATTGCGGGCGAGGTTCAGAGATAGTTAAAACAAATTTGACAGCATCTGGTTATAATAAAAAATATTTTACCATACCGTTTTTTGGTGTGGTTTCGAACAGACTGGCAAAGCTTTTTAAAAATAATTTGACAAATATTGCTTATTCTTGCAATAGTAAATTATCAGGAATCATTTGTGTGCATAAAGACAGGTTGCCTCCTGGTTTCCATAATAATGGTTGTGTATAAATTGCAATGCAGTAGTTGTGAGGCGTCGTATGTTGCTCAAACTAGTAGAAGACTCTCTACGCGCATTGCTGAGCATAGGAGAATACCAAAAAGTTCTACAGTTGAGTTAACGGCCATACAAGAACACCGTTTGAGAAAAAACCATGATTTCAATTGGGATCAAGCCAAAGTTTTGCATGAGGAACGTTATTACTTGAAACACCTGATATCAGAAATGATTTACATTAAATTTCAAAAGCATGTACTTAACTCTCAAACACAGAATATTTGGGCAACAGCTACTGCGGCTTATTATAAAAATAAAATTTTGTTTGTTTCCTTCTCTTCCAAGAGTCGTCGCTGCAATGTTAATGCTCGTGTATATAAATCTGTTATTATCTCTTTTACATAGAAATGGCGATGTTATCGTTGACAGGATCGTTTCACTTTTAGCCGAGCTCAACAAAAGTAATTTATATTGACTGTTTTAATTATTTATTATATTTTAATTTTACCTATTTTTATTTTATTTTATGGTTTTTTTATAGTTATGACGGCTACTTCCTAGTATTAATTTGAACTTCTTAATATTAGTCGGATAACGGTCTTGTCAGCTATAATATTGCGAATAACATTCATGTCATTTTATTAAGGTCTTTAATTAATTCTTTTACTTGTAATGCGTTCGTTTTGTAAACCTTGAATTTTTTTATATCACTGAAGAGGATTCATGATTGAGCCGAAACGTTTGATTATTTATATTGAGTATTCATGTTCAATAAATATTGCTCTATTTCCTAACACAAGGAAGATTTTACCCATATGGTACATAGCACTATTAATCCTGTGCTTAAACTCGAATTAGCCCTTTTTCCTATTATTTAATTGATATCATTGTTATTGAGTTCTTATTTTCTTTCTCTTATTAATATATATTGTCGCGAGCACCATCCGTCAATTTTTTAAATCAATAACTAAAAATGTACAAAGTTATTAGGGAAACAGTATAGGACTTTTTTGTTCAGTTTGACCTAATATACAAGCACACGATGGCAAACGTCGCTACTACAGCTCATCTACCATACGAATGATCTCGCGTGATCATTCACAAATCTTTCTTCATTAATATCTCGATAATTATTGTGAATATCACAAAACGATATCGAACTTTTGTTTTCAATCTCTTACTATGCCTCCACGAGAGCTTTGTTCATCCTGTATATGTCATTGTGTCCATCATGTAGTAGGAAAAACAAATTAAGCGTGGAATTGCTACTTCGTTACAAGAACCGGGCGTCAAACGTGGCGTTTGAAAAGCGTGCGATTAACAATGGTAATGCGCGGTAATGGGATTATTTATCAACGATAAAAACGCTCGCTCGCTGACGGAACGGGATAAAATAGCTATGAGCGAATAAACGGCAGGAGACGGCAGGAGGAATGCGCACCGCACAGGTGTCGTATAGTGAGATGACGATATACATATTTATTGCGTATTAAATGTTCATACAAAGATATAACAATGACCCTCGCGTATTTTCCGCGGCGCTACGGGTGCTAAACATTATTGCGGGTTAATATTGTTGTTCCGGAGGAAACGAGTCTATTATTGCGCAAGGGGGTCTCGTGGGGACGATTCTTGGGTGGGTGGATATGTCGAACCATTTGGTGCTGTCGCTTCTCTGCCTATCGGAACGGATACCGCGGATCGTCGAGAGGACTCCTCCCGGAACGACACGCTGAGGGCGAAATGAGGCTTCTCCCTCGCAAAAAACTCGGAAGAAACGAGTCTCGGCGAATTCGCTCGTGCTGGTAATCGTCATTTCCTTCCTCTCTTTCTTTACACACACACGCACACACACACACTCTCTCTCTCTCTTTCTTTCTCTTGCTTTCATCCCTCTTTTATTCTTTGTTTTCGCTTCTACTAGAGCTTTGGTATCTTCTTTCGCGTCGCTTCGAGAGTGTGCGAGACTCGTCGACTTGTCTCCGTCGCGCGTTGCACGACACGAGATTATAGCGTGCGCGATAATGTTTTACTATAAAACTAAAAAAATGCTAAGAATCTCGCGACACCCCCTGGTTGAGGATATTACTCATTGACCATAGGTTCCTGCCGATCGTCGCGTGTATCAATGTTGGTCCCTATAATCATTGAAGATATACCCAGCGAGACTAACCCGCGATTGTCGCAACATCCTCAGCGTCAAACCCTCGTTCGTTCATGTCGTGACAGTATCAACACTGGTCTGCAATCACTCTTTTCTTGTCATATGAATAAAATTATATGACCTATATAATATTTTTTACGCTAAGTTAAAAAAATGCAAACAGGTTTTTTATCATCCAGAGCTTTCCAATGATGCAACTTTCATGTTTCAAGAAAAAATGTTTTTATATACGTAGATTTAACTTACATAATTTGTAAAAGCTATTGATTTTCTGCTGTATTTTCCTTGTGGTCTTTTTGAAAAAAAATGTTATATCAGTTTTTATCATACCTTGTGTCTTATTAGAGAAAATATCTTGTGTCATATTAGAGTATCTAATTAGAGAAAAAATCATTAATTTTAATAAATTTTTACAGACAAATATATATTACTTAAATGAAACAACTTTTTAAAATTCTTAATGATAGGATTCCGATTAAAAAATGTAGAAATTAATCGAATTGCAAATTATAAAATGTTCCATGTACAATAAATTAAATCTCAGATGACGGCTATAAAAAAACTAGGATGATGGAAATATTTAGAATCCACATTTTTTAATTTTACGCATGAAAAAATATATAAAAACACATCAGATATTCCATTTGGCAAATTACTTGTTGACCAGTGCAACCGTTCGAAAACAAATGCGATTTATAAGTATATAAGATAGAGTCAGCATGCCGTATATTTCCATATAGCATAAGTTATCTTTGACAGAACGAGAAATATCGATGAATTTTTATCTTTTACTACGCGCGCATTATTAAGAATAATGGCCGGCAAATGACAATAACTTAAATGCATCATAAAATGTTGCGCATAATTATGTAAATTTTATCCCATATTTTCTTCGAGATATTATTCATTCAATTTAACATCAATTCCATAGGACTAATTTAAAATTGGATTTTTATTCAAATAATGAAATAATTTAATTTAATGATATATGTTCTTCGACGAAAATCTCTGTGTGATTTCCATCATGACTGTCAAAAGACGGTACGCATTCTACTTATGCAGATAAAGACAGAACATTCTTCTATGTTTTGTCTTTCTCTTTGTTTCCGCCAAGGACATATATACTGTGTCTATCTTACATATTTACGACGCGACTTCACTTCGCGTCAATAGGAAAATTTTACTTTATTTGTTTTCTTTTCTTTCCCAAACATTTTCAACCAGGGACGTGTCCGTGGACCACGGTAATCTACAGAGTCGGCGAATAATCGGGGGATGATGACCGAGGCGAACGGAAGTGGACCCGTTCCTCCCGCTCTTCCTCCCATCGCGGTAGATCTTTCGAAGGAATACTTTTTAAGGGTCTGCAGGAATCATCGCGGAGACCTCTCGCAAGTAGCCGCGTAGATAGTTCAAGGCATTTGACGTATTTTGACCAAAATACGGAAAATCGTCTTGTATTTGTGATATTTGTAATCAGGAGAAACATCTTCAGAATACTGCAGAGCGTTTTCTTGAGAAAAGAAGTCAAAATAAATATCGAATAAATTATTTGAATGAACATTTGACGTACGGTGTAGTACAAACCTATGTTTTTATTTTTACAAATTTTCAAAATTGCCTAAACGCAAAATCGTGTGCTTTGTAGCACCCTCGCTAATTATGCAGGGGAGATCTCTTATAGAAAAGTATCACTAGTTGTGATAAATTGGCCAGTAATAAATAGTAATTTTATTACTCATGCGAGTAGTAAAATTATTGAATGACAGTAATTATCACTGACCAAATTATCACTTATCAGTATTAAATTTCTATAAGGGATACCAAATATAGCAAATACAATGTTATCAAGGCGACAAAATAACGGAAAGTACAGCTGCACTAACTTGCAACTGTTGCGTCCGCGCGAGCGATACATTAGTGTCGCGCGTGTATGGATATATAATCACGCATACAGAATGATATTTCGCGTTCCTGCCGCACGAGGCCTTCAAAGTCAAATCAGAATTTGCTCTTGGATCCTGCAGACCCTTCATTGTATCCGGTCGCCTCTAAGAATGAAAATCTCTAATATAATAAGTCGGAGGACCCGTTCCGACCGGTCGGGTCGTCCAGTTTGTGCGTTTTGTTTTTGATCGTTCGTAGTCTCGGACGTAATCATGAACGTGAACACCCTGTTCATCAAAAGGTCCGTTCGTTTTCCAGCAATTTCTGCACTAGTGCAGTAAGTTAGAGTAAAACAAGTATACTTTCTCTCGCTCTAACTTATCGCAGTGGTGCACATTAGTTCAGAAGTTCTTCGAAAACGAACAGACCTTGTATATTCTCCGCTGCTGCCTCGCGCGTCTGCTTTCTCCCGCATTCGCTAAAGTACAACGAGTACAGTAAATGGTCTTACGAAGCGAGAGAAGCGCCAACGCGGCTCGGACGACGACGACGGCGGCGATGGCATTGCACACGGTTAGATCATACACTGAGAGAAAAATGTATGATATTTGGGACTATAATGGCATAGTAAAAAGATTATAGTTAGGAATATCATTTTTATAGTAAAGGTCACCATATTTGTTTGTAATATTTACAATATAAGCATAGTATAACTGACTCATGTAAAACTTTTACCAAGAATTATTTGAAATAAAAAACATTGTAAGGTAGGAAATATTAAATGGTAAGAGAAATTAATTATTTTATATAGTCAATACAATTGGAATATTTGGAAAATATGGGTACACGTAACTATATTCCCAAAACGTGCTTCATTACATATAGAGTAATAAGATGGTGACTATAAATCTGTGTTCATTCTGCTATATCTTCGTGTTTAGATGCACTATAAATATATGTTTGAGGCTAAAACGAACTATAAAATATAGTAAGATAACTATAAAATATAGTGAGATAACTATAAAATATAGTGAGATTATATATAGTTATTCAAACTATTTTTTTCTCTCAGTGTAGACATAGTAAAAATGGACCGAGTGTGTCCTCTATTTGGCAGTGAAGATCAGGTAAGACAGAAAGGACAGAAAGCAGATACCATGTAGCTTTTTGTAAGCTTCTAACTAGGAAAGAAAGACACACGGCACTTATCTTTCGTCTCTTTCTACCTCATCTTCAGGTTTCGCGCGCTTCATGTTCGGTCTATTCTTATTATAGTTATGTTTCAAAATTACTGATAGCGCTGAAAATCTATAATATATGTAACATAAACTATAGCTTTTCAATGCTGGCAGTGAATTTTGGAACGCAGCCTTGGTCTATGGATTGGATAATTTCCTCGCGCGGATTCCTCGTGTCGCGCGATTTTGAAATGACGTCATATTCTTTAAATCTCTTGAAGTGAAGTTTTACTGGAAAAGTAGAGTAAGCATCGAGTCAACTGAATTCGAGTGACTTTTCACTCATATAGAGTGAATTCTCCACTCTGAATCTTCGAATGAATATTTTTACTCGAAACTTTGAAGAATGTGATGTGCTCCACCGTCACACATGAACATATTTATCCTATTGAAACATCTAATTGAAACATTTGTTCATATGAATTCAGAATGCACTCTAAGAGCCAATTTTTCAATAGTATATAAGCTCTATATAAACTCTATATATCGGCAGACCTCTTGACTGATAACGTTAGAAGTGAAAAAACGCATGTCCAAAAATCTTACGTGCTATTTAAAATAAAAAAGTATATGTACGAAAGAACATTGATCACTTAAGCATACTTGTCAAATAATATGTATATACTCCAATAACTGTCCTCTTATCTCACCCAATAGACAGCCGTAAAACTAATATAACATGTAACTTTTCTCTCTAATCTATCTTTTCTCATGATTTTGTCACGTTAATTTTATAGCTACTTATTGACTGTTAAGGAGAAAAAATGGTTTTCGGAGTTTTACATGTTTAAACATGCTTAAGCGATTTGAAATGTTCTTTCACTCAAATATCTTTTTATTTGAAATTTTTCAGCAAGAATTTTCAGCATGTTATTTCTCGTTTCAACTATACGATCCAATATGGCCGCAACGAGTCTTAAGGACTCAGAAGTCTTAAGGATCGTCTATATCGCGGTCGCAGTTACTTTTTAAAGTCTGTAAATCGATCTATTTCCTTCGCATAAATTCGTGAAAAATGAAAAGTTCTATTGAATTCGTCAATGTAACTTTCCATTTTCCACGAATTTACACATGAGAAATAGATACATCATTGATTCACAGGCTAGTATCACGACTTTAAAACGTAATTATGGATTGCAAACGATTCCTTAAACTCTGTTAAAACGTACTGTTAGAGCAGAATTTAAACTCACTCTTTCAATTTCACACGAAAAATCGATTGACTACCGAATCAGTCGAATTCGAATGGCTTTTCATCCATTATGCAATAAATTCTCCACTCTGAATCGTCGCGTGAATATTCTCACTCAAAATTGAAGGATAAATCCGATACATTTTAATCGATCAAAACATTCCCTCATAACAAGAATCCACTCCTATCTTGAGTGAAACCTTCTTCTTGCGATTTCGAGTGGTAGTATTAGCGCTTTGAATAAAAATACTCCCACTTTTCACACGTTTTGAATGACATTCCACGCCTAGAGATTTAGAGATTTTGCTGCTCTTTCTTTCTTCCTTCCTTCCTTTCGTTTTTCTTTTCTGTTTAATGTACGTATGCAGCACATGTTCTATACTCGTTAAACGGTACATCATATTCCGTCGGGCGCATCTCCGCGACGCGCTTTACTTACGCATGCACGCACGCTCGCACGCACACACGCACGCACGCACGCACGCAACCCACGCACGCAGCGACACACCTCTCACGTTCGATGCCTCTGCCTCGATCGGCTTTGTCGCTTCATTTCGGCTGAAATGCTCCCATGGGGATGTTACGTACCGCCGTGCTTTCACCGCTCGTTTTCAACGCGTGAGCGCGCGCTCGCGGACTGCGGGTGTGCGAAATTATTTATTACACTGACAGAGTGGCCCGCAATCGTTGAGGACGCGCTCGGCGATTGTCGATTGATTAGTTTCCTCTTTGGTTGTCTAATGTAAGCCGCGTTGGGCGCAGCGGCCGATGCAAGCCGTCGCTCATAAATCTATCATATATCTCGAAAAATGTGATTTTAATGTGACGAAAAATTCCTGCTCGCGAAGAGAAGTTCCAAAGTAGCCGAATTATGTGCACGTTAAGTATTTCCTGTACCCTCTAGACTTCTTGGAGATTTCCTTCGTAAAGTAGAATAATAGTTGAGTTACTCGAATTAAAATGATTTATTATTTATATAGAGTAAATTTCCCACTCTGAATCGTCAAGTGAAAATCTTCATTTGAAACTCTGAAGAAATGTATCTGATGTTCTGTATCGTCACACAAACATATTCATCGATTAAAACATTTATTCGTGTAGAATTAGAATTCACTTTAGAAGGGCCGATTTTTCAATAGTAACATAAACTTAGATTTTTAAGTTTAAAACTCTGATCCTACCTACTATTAAAATTTGGAGCTTAAATTCTAGAAGTAAAAATAAACTTTAACTGTTATATCTATTAGAGTTTAAACTTATTTTCTCAAATTTTTATAACCAAATTTCACTCGAAAAGTTGAATGATTACTGAGTTAAGCGATTGACTTTTCACTCATATTGAATTCTCCATTCTGAGTCGAGTAAATATTTTCACTTGATATTGAAGAATTAATTTGTAGTACTCCACCATCGAGGAATATATTCACTATAATTAATTGACACATTCGCTCAAAATCCACTCTAAGCTTACATTAACTCTTGTGACTTCAAGTGACAGTATTTCCATCATCACTTCGAGTGAAAATACTGATATTTTTTACTTGTTTCTAATGAGATTTTACTTCAAGAGATTTAAAGCATACTCTCTAATTATCTCGGAGCGAGATTTCATTTACAAAGTGAAGAGATTCACTCGAATTCGAGTTATTTTTCATTCACACAAAGTGAATTTTCCATTTTGCCGAATATTTTTACTCTAAACTGAAGAATGACTCTCTTGATAAAGTGTACCATTAGATGGATATATTCACTCTAATCAATTAAAACATTCGCTTACATGGAGTCAGAATCGACATTGAGCAACAAACTCACTTCAAGCGGCAGTATTTTCACTATCGCTCTGAGCGAAAATACTTTTCACTTGTTTTGAGTGAGATTCTACCTCAAGAAATTTAAAGAATACTCTCCAAATATCCTGAAGTGAAACTTCACTCACAAAGTAGAGTGACAGCGAAAGTCATTCGACTTGTTTTTCATTCATACAGACTAAATACAAAGTGCACTCTAAATCGTCAAGTGGATATTTTTATTCGAAATTGGAGAGTGAATCTGATGTTCTAATCGATTGAAATATTCATTCGTACGGAGTCAAAGTCTACCCTAAGTTTCGGAGAAACATTCACTTATGCGAATTTCGAATGGTGTTATTTTCACTGTCGCTTCGAGCGAAAATACTGCCATGTTTCGCTTGTTTTCAGTGAGATTCTCTGAGAAAGAAACGTAGAGAGTACCCTCCCGATTCTCTGAATCAGACTGACATGACTTGCATCGTGCCGCACGGCTCGTATATGTCATCAGTAATCACACTGGCTTACCCCCTCGGTAATCATGGGCAGAGCAAGGGCACTTTCGGCCAATTTTTCCACCAGGGCAATCACACTCTCTCGCTTCAAAGCGTATTCGCTCGCGACGCGCGTCCACCGCGGAGTCGGACGATAATCACGAGATCGCGATTAATTATTTATCACTATTGCGACTGCGATCCGTGAATGGGGAGCGCACGGTGGTGGATTCGATTATTTTGGACGTGATCGCGAGTGGAATCCCATTCTCGCGTTCGATTTCCGCCAGCTCCGCTTCGTTTCCCGTCGTGGGACGACTCTCCCACCCCAACGCGCTGCGCGAACAATCACGTACAACATTAACAAGTATCGAATCGTAATCGTAGAATGAAAATCCCGCAGAAAAGAGAGTATTCAAACGACCGATAAAATCTCCTTTACTCAAGACTCCTCACTGCGGCCATCTTAACTTATGACGTCAAAAGTGAGAAAATATACGCTAAAAATTCTTGCAAAATACTTAAAAAGATGTATCCATAAAATAACACTTGCAATCGATCGAGCAGATGTGTGAAATAGTTCGAACACTTTCCTCTTGGTCCTAATAATCAATAATTAATTATAAAATTAACGTGACAAATGAGGAAATGTAGATTAAAAAGATAGATTGTTCCTGTGTCATTAATTTCATGGAAATCTATTGGTTATTAGAGCAAAAGGAAAGGATTATTTTATAGATGTATCTGATCAACAAGTACTTTTTTATGAGTATATTTTTTTATTTTAACGTATTTTGCAAGAACTTTTATGTCACTGACGTCATCAATCGAGAATTGCGCGGTAAGGAGTCTATATTGCGGAATGACCTCTTCTGCTTTTGATCGATCATATAGAGCGATATCCATATATTTCAGATTTTATACTTACGATCGTCTTAAATTTATCTTCAGATGTCGAACGGATTATTTCATTGGCCACACAGAGAATATTTGAAGATAAACTAAAGACAGTCTTAAGTATAAGATCCGAATATCGGCCGTAACTCGAAACTTCGCTTTAGGAAAAATTAGTCAAAGACTAACTCTTCTCGATGTCTTCTACATCGAACAGATTGTTTCTTGAATCTATAAATCGAATAATGAACAACAATATTAAATGTATAAGATGTTTCTTAATTACTGTCCAATATTTTAGTTGTTTTTTTTAAATTTAGAGTTGATTTTTAAAGTTATTTTATGGTTATTTTATGAAGAAAAGATTATATAAATACATTATCACAAAAATCTTGTTTCAGAATTACAAATCGATAAACATTTCGTAAAATTATCTTTTTTTTTTAAATATCTCCTAAGAGGTTCTTATTCAAACTCGAACCATATACCATAGTAAATAGACAGAGTAACATTTTCATTTTTACCTATAATCGTCGTTTTGTAAAATGTCAATAACATCAAAATGAAGTTTGAATAGTACATTATTGCTTCGAACTTGTACGCCAATGAACGGAACAAATTATTTTTGCAAATTTTTGTTATTTTATTAATTACCTATGCAAAAAGTACTCGTAATAGATTTCGATAAAGTCATTAGTTTAAAAGATATTTGCATTTCAATATTTTAATCTGATTTATCTGATGTTATAAATGCAGAATGCGCAATTTATTTTAAACTTGACGTTTCAACTCTAACTAGAGAGATACGTGCTCTTCAGTTATGATACGGTACTAATAAAAAACTTGTTTTCTTGCTTTTTGTTTAAGGAAATACTGGAGTGAATAACAAACTCCAAAAATGTTGATAACGTAGAAACGAATTACACAATCACGCTATCCTTTTCGTATTTCTTGTACATGTTGATTTAACGTAAATATATGTTACTTTGTTTTGCCATATTTAACGGAAAACCATGCATGTATAAAAATTGTTCTGCAAACTTTTCCATAAACTTTTGCATATTTTTAAGCCTCCAAATTCAGGTATAAAGGTACAGCAATATTCTTTGAAATTTTTCTGAGCAAACTCACATGCATTCAATATATATAAGTTACAAATCATTTGTATCAGACGGATATTTACTTTACTGACACATACAGTGTGTCTAATAGACTAATTAGTCTAACAGACTAATCTCTAGTCTATTGATCTATCTATTAGTTTAATAGACTAATAGAATATTGATCGATTAGTCATTAGACTAATCGCCATTTTTATGAAGAAAAATTCATATGAACAAGTCTTAAAAGTCTCGTTTCGGAGATACAAAGATTAAATTTTTATAAAATTATCGTTTTTTCGTAATAATTTTTAAAAGAATGTTGCGATAGAAATCTTTACCGGCAGAATACAGACGTTTTTTGCAAAGTTTACGTTGTATTGGTTGCACAGAGTTACAAATGCTCTTACACAGTAAAAATATGCGCGAGAATAAATTTGCTTAATATATAAACAAAAACGACACAAAATAGTGACAAAATAGTTAAAGTTGACGTTTCGCATGTAAATTAGTCTTTAAAACTAATGATCTGAAGGATCGACTCTTAAAATATTAGACAGTATTTAAGAAACACATATAAGTATAACAAAAATTTATAACGTTATATATCGTAGTGTCGGAAAACAAGATAGAGACCATTGATCGTTTCCCCTTTTCACCCCTTTCGGAATCCATAGCGGATGACAGATAAGTGATCGCGACGGTGATATAATCGTATTTATACACGTATATTCTACGAATTAAGCTGCCTTTGCATGTTGCAAATTGCACGGGAGTGCAACAGCAAAAAGCCTGGCCGGAAACTTGTACGCTTTGACTTCAACTAGCGAGCGAACTAGCGGCGATGCTACCGCTATTATTACTCCTTCGGACCCTCGTTTTTCATTAGACTCGGAATTTGAAAGTCTGCACTGCTCGTACAATCCAACTCGTGCGACTGACTGACTGAGTTTGAGAAGCAATCCGAAGAAGCTCTGTCAAACTCCGCGTCGGACCATTTTACTCGCTTGCCAGAGTGAAGATGTGAGTTTCATCAACGTCTGAGGTATTCCATCGCTTACGCGCGAGCACGAGTATTCCTTACAATTCCGAGTTGTGGCCACAGTTTTCACGGCAATCGAAAGAGAGAAGAAAGAGAGACAACGGCAAAAAAATATCTCGAAATCTCAACACAGACGGGTGAAAATCAAGTTAAATCATCGAATTCACCAATGACGCGTTTAAAAGCAAACGAGAAGCCTTGAACTAAAGGAAGAGGAAAACGAGAGATAATGCACCAACGAAATACACTGTCCGGGGATAGAAATGAGAACACAATTGTTAACGTTCCGTTACCTGTTTATTTTATTGTTCTTAACAGACGTCGATGAAATTCGCACAGGACTAATTGCGTTTTATATTTTCTTTTTACTTAGATTCAGTCTCACAGACCACTGCGTTTGCCGTATTATTAATTCGTGACTACATTAATACAAAATATATTTCATTATAATTTATGTCGTTAATTAATCATCATAATAATATTTATAGCTTTTTACGCTGTGTGGTGGCCACGAAGACCCGGCGTCCGTCTCGTTTCCCGTTCGGTTCTCGGATTATAAAGACAGGCGTAAAGAGAGAGAGATAGAGAGAGAGAGAAAAAAATGGTAAAATCGATGGTAGGAAAGAATTTTCGAGGAAAAAGGAATGACCGCAGTGCCGGCTTGAAAAATCAAGATTGATTAACCGCTATCAAAGTTGATTTTCAAATTGTCGACGAGCTACGGGGGTTAAGACGGGATACGGGACGAGGATGGAGACGAGGTTTTTGGCCTAAATAGACATATTTACACGAAAGGCCGAAAGGACAGTTTTGTCGCAATAAGCGTATTCCGAGAGGTAATTTCGTTACTCGATTTTAACGTGAATTTCGTTAGAGGGGTGTGGAGGGGTGGGGGTTTAGGTATGAAGGAGTTGTGGAGGAGGTATTACGCAAACGGGTTCGGGGATAAACGCCGCGTTTGGAGACCACCGTTCTACAAAAGATTGTTTCATACCCATTCACGAAGAATTTGTTATCCTAATATTCAGTTCTATAAAGCGCTACTATCCTAAAATTTAATGCAATGTGTTTGTGTACGTGTTCTGTATGTGTGTGTATATATGTACGTGTGTATAATGTATGCTTGTTTAATGTATGTGTAGGTTGTCTGTGGTATATGAGTGTTACATATCCGAGTTAAGATCTGCACTTCTTCGAATTATTTGAAAGTTTACCACTTCAAGACACGACGCGCAGGCGCTACATTCGACGATAAGGTAAATAAATAATCGATGAAAAAATATATTATTAAAAAGTAGGTACGAATGGAGGGGGGGGGGATGGGGAAGAGGAACGAGGGGTTTTGGTACTCTCTCTTTCGACGAATAATAATACATTGCGTAAATAATTTTTTCTCGCGTCCATACCCTGCACACTCCAGCTTCCACCGATCCGCGCATCTTTTTTTTGTTTTCTTTTATCTTACACGACTTTCACATTATATTACTTGAAAAAACGTTACTTGTGAAGAACCTCCATATAAATCTAGAATGCACGACAACGCTCACACATCCGATGACGCTACATCCACGAACTTCACACCACCGATTTCCTCCTCTCCGCACATGTTTTTACTAATATCTCGAATATAAAATTAATCGTACAATTTAGAATATGCATATATATATATACTTTTTTTTATATTTAAATAGACCTCTTTTGTTTTACGGCTTGACCAACCTCGTCTTCGTTACGTCTCTTTATTTCTTGCCTCTTCACACGTACACACGCATCTCTTTCTCACTCTTTCTCTCATTCTCTCACTCTCTCGCTCTTTCTCTCGCTCCCTTATTTCAACACTTACGTTCTCTTAGCATAGAGCTTTATAGTAATTAATCGAACCTCATCTCCGAATTTGTATTAACCAACAAATGCCTCGCGCAACTGAAACGTCTGTAACATATGAGATCATGTCTTCGCAGGGACACGCTTTCGGATCTCACGACTTGCATCGTGATACCAAGAGAATCCGCGAGCGTGCCCCTCGGTCCTCGATACACGCACGCGTCGAGGATCCCTTACGCTAGTCGTATTGTGTCTCCTAGATTCGTTAAAGTGTATGTATGTATGTGCTTTCCGCTTCGTTACGTCGCATTGGTTTGCGTCGTTTCCGCTCGTTCTCACGAGCCGCTATAGAAAATTTTATAACATAAGGCGCGATGCACTCTCGACACTTCTGAGAAAAAACCTATGCTATTTCCCTTCCTCTTACTCCGTCGACGAAGCTGCCTCGCTTATAATTTTGAACACCCTGGACTCGGGAATAAATCATGAACCTGAACGTTACTCGGATCGTTCGATTCCCTCGAGCGACCTCGATCTTGTCTGACAAAGCTTACGGCTAATGAACGGAACACGGACGCTTCGTACAACCCTCTCCTCTCTCTCTCTTTCCCTCGACTTGGCCGATTCTCCCTCGTCACTTAAGCTCGTCGTCGTCGTCGAGCAACAAAGTCGTGGTAGCTAGCCGGCGCGGTTCACCCTGTCGCGCATTCTCTTCGGAGAAACAACTGAACGGAAGAGATGCTTGGGAGATGCGACGCGCGCCAAAAAGGGGAAAACGATGAAAAAATATAAAAGGGTGGGGGAGGGGGAGACCACGCGCCTGATCTTATTCACACACCTTCTCTTTCTTTCTCACTTTCTCTCTCATTCTCTCTGTCTTTCGTTCGATCTTTCTTGCATTTGTTTTTCATTCTCTCTCTCTCTCTCTCTCTCTCTCTCTCTCTCTCTCTCTCCCTCTCTCTCACATACACACACGCAGAAAGACTGAACTTCGTGTTCGTGTTCCTCTTGTATTGCTGGCGCACGTAGCGCAAACTTGTATCGTATTCTACGACACTTCTTCCTCTCGTCCACTTTCGTAACTTCGCACGCATACGACGCACAACACACATTAATTACTGCCGATGTCTAGCAGAGAAAGTAACTTTTAATAAGCGCTTAATGATCATTATTCCCGATTGATATATTCTCTTGGACCAGCAAAAATCTAAGAGAATACGCCGGCCACAGGCAATAATCACTGAGCGCTTACTGAGTTCACTACTTTCTTTGCTAAACACAGCCATTCTCATATACGCGCGCGTAATCGCGCTTTTTTCACTTCTTCTCATCGCGATATAACCTAGCGACGAGACCGACGTCGTCGCGGGGTTATGGTAAATCTAATTGTTGTTGCACACGCGCGATGTTCGCGCGGACGTGGACATGTAGAAAAAAATGGAAAGAACAAAAGAAAAACAGATTACACGATTTCTTCGACCGTCTAGACGCACTTGTCGCTGAAAAACCGCCGGTACCGTATATATATGTTGTGTGTGTGTGTGTGTATGTGTGTGTGTCTTACGGGTGAAGAAAGGAGCTGAGAGAAGGTGCGTCTAGACGACAAGATGGACCAACGATCGTTCCATGGATCGATCCTTACACGACTAACACAGTAACGTACGCTTAAAAACATCGAAGAGGTTTCCGTTTCCGCGTGAGGATCGCTGTCGGCGGGCATGCGGCCGCGCTGCTGCTCTCTCCATCGACGTCTGATCCACGCATTAAGCGGGACGACAACGGAACGAACATGAAAAATCAAGGATGATGTGGAACGGTGAAGGGGAACGGGAGATTTCGTACAACAGCGATCCTGCGGTTCTTCTCCCGTCGGTTCTACTCCCGATTGCGTGCCTCGCGCCCAAATTGGTCGTTCTGTTGCACGGGTCAGCCGACCCAGTGACGTCACAAGTCGCTCCGCATGGAAAGAATCGCGACCCGAGGATATCTCGACGGTTAGACGCTCAAGCTCCACGTTCTCGTCTTCATTCTCTCTGTTTCTTCGTTCGCGTCTTCTTCACGTCGTTCTTCTTCTTCTCCTTCTTCTGATTCTTCTTCTGATTCTTCTTCTTCGCGCGCTTGAGCACCGCCGAGCACCGGCAGTCCGGCTGCTGATCGCGCACTACAAATCCCACTTGTTGTAACTGCAGAGACACAGGCTCCAGCAACCCGATCGTGTCGCGCGGACGTCGCCATCGTTCCCATTGCCGTCACCCCCGTCGTCGTTGCCGTCGCCGTGGCTTCTCAGGCGGCTGTTGTTGGCGCCATGGTGCACGAACACCACGTTTTCGGTGATGGTGACGGGGGCGGCGGTGGGAGCGGTGAGCAGGCGATCGTCGTCGACAACACCAACGGGTCGCCGACTGTCCTATACTCAAATGCTCGTTGGATTGCCGCACTCAGCCTTGTCGCTGAATCTCTGGCTGCCCTCGGGCGGCGAAGGAGACGCGCCGCCGTCCTCCGGCCTAGGTAGCGGCGGCGGTACCCCGTTCTGTACGTAGTGGGTTAACCGGGTGGGCAGCGAGCCTGCGTTCAGCTGGTAGAACTCGATCAGCTGCAGCAAGTCATAGAACTTGGTCGCCCCTTTGTCCAGGGTGTACAGCCAGCAATTGCGACGCTCATCGAAAACCTGGAAGAAACACGGTTGACGTGAAAATTCAGAGTATCACATACGGGACATTTCTTGGGATCTAATTGGGATCTAGTCCCTTATTCCTTAAAATCATTATCGGTAATTATGTAGAAAAGGTTATATGAATTTCTTTGATTTTAAGATATGTTATAAAGGAATTTTAAACCGTTTGTAAATTATGTGGTAGTTGCATGTAGTTGCTGAGATGTATCACTTTAAAGTATTGGAATTGTTTTCCACTGACAAATTATGTATAAAAATGTAAAAATTGGGTTGCGTATCACGTGTGATTTGACTTTCACTCTGCATAATATAATCTGTATAATATTTCTTGTTTAACGCTTATGTCTCTATAAAAGCATTTGCAATTCTATACAAGTATAGAAAAATAAAATATAGCTGCATTATATCATTATATCCAACATCCTCTTAAAATCAAACAAATTCAAGAGAGATATAACTTTTTATAGTAATATAATTACTATTTTTTTGGTCTTTATTTTATATTAAATAAAACATATGTTTACTTTCAAAATAATTTCATTATTCAGCAAAATGCTAAAAATATTTTGTTTTTCGAGTTTTTATATTTACTTCGATATCATGAAAGTAAATCAACTGAAAAATAGTACGAGTTTCCGTAGTATTTCTGATTCCATGTTTAAATAAACAACTTATATTTAAAATAAAAATCGAATTCCCAATTAATATCGCAATAGGATGACCAATATTACAACAATCCAATCAAAATCTATACCGTGTCTTAAGAAATTTCTATGCGGAATGCTGCGAACGACGCGTGACGAGATCCTCGGATCGTGAAACACGTGACGAACGTCTTCACGAACGTCAAGTCTGAGAGTCGGAAACGTTTTCGATGGGTACAACTATGTTATCGAATCTCCGCGAAATAGCCGAAATATCGAGAATTGATTATCGCGTTGGATAACGGCGACGAGAACGGAATGTTTAATTCAGCGGTTCACTCGGCGGAATTAATTCAGATCGCGGAGGATCGGACGTCTCTTTAGGCGTCTCCCAGGATTTCACTGGCAATCCGCCCAATAACCCGTAGCTCCGGGGGCTTGAAAGTAAACGACCGGGGGAAACTTTTCCGCCTAGACGCGCTTAATCGCCGCGAAGTTAACTCGACCGCGAAGGATCCACCACTTGTCGCTAATTATCGATCACGTGCGCGGATACTTACCGGCTGGATTTGCGCGTGAAAGACCTTGTCGCTGTACTTGTAGGTCAACACGTAAGCTCCCGGATTGCTTTTGCTCTCTCTGACCAGGAACACACTGCAACCGACAGAACAAAGGAGGATTTCGTGAGAATTCCCATGTGTCATTGCGGATATTTATACAAGCTATTAACCGCGTCAACCTTAATTCAACTTGATTCACTCCTCTCGTTAAATTTATTTCTCAATCGCGCTTAAAAGTCACGGCGACGGTGGCGACGATTTCCGCGCAGTCGCGATAAGTAACCACACACGCGATATGGCCGTAAATAATTAAAATTACATGCTACATTCATTAAAAATAAAAAAAAGTCATCACTAAGCACACGTGTATAAAATTTTGCATTGCAAAATTATACACATGTTTGCTAGTTGAAATGTTGCTTAATTGCACTTTCAGGGTCACGGTTATCTAAAAACATTCTGATGATTTGTACGCCCACGGAAGTTTCTTCAATGATATAAATATTCATTAACCCTGAATACTAGAGTAGTGTTGCTTGGTTAAAGAATACTTGTAATATAGACAAAATTTCAAGATACTAGAAAGTATTTTTACAAAAAGTAACTTAGACAGTAATTTTGTCTAAGTATAAAACTATTTCGATAAATTTTAAACACATGTGAAAAAAAGTTCTCGTACACTGAAAGAAAATTGTTAACAAATGCATTTAGTTAAACGTTTAACTTTAACAGTGCGATATTTGGTAATGTGTACCAGATATGATAATAGTTATTAACTGTTTGATAACAATAACAAAATAAATAGTAAAACAAGTTCTCAATTTTAGTTTCTAATCAAATGATTTGATAATTATACCAAATAACTTGGTAATAATTACCAAATCGTTTGATAATTACCAAACTATTTGAAATCAGGCTGCTGACCGCTCTCAGGCTTCTCTCTGCTATTAGTATGTCATATTGTTCAACAAAAATTTTGTGCGTGTATGTAAATTTTGTATGTGCGTATATACTAAGATCCTACCCCTCCTGAAAGAGTTAAAAACTGCTGAGACGGACAATATTTGGGCTAGTGGGGTGGTTTGGCTGGTAGGCCACTTTTTGCAGGCGAATTAGGTACATCTAGCACGTGGTGGTTGCGTCAGTACCGCGCCACCAAGTGCTAGATGTACCTGATACCAGGAAGACGACGAAGCAACGACTCGTCCGGGCGTATCGCGTGATATAAATTAGTACGGTCGTAAAAGGCAGCGGGACGAGCGAAGCGGTAAAGAAACGACTGGAGGAGAGAGATAGAGAAAGGTGAGAGGGGGAGAAACGTAGAGAGAGAGAGAGAGAGAGAGAGAGAGAGAAAGAGAGGCGGAGGCAGAGGAAGATGGAGATCAAGGGATGCAACAATGATGACAGGACCGGTCGCGCAGCCGGATAGCTACGACGATATTGTAGAGCGGAGGAGAGGAGAGAAGAAGAGAGAGAGAGAGAGAAAGTCGCGTCATAAAACGATCGCGACGCGGCCATGCGATCGTAAAACTCCGACGAGTGATACCTGGTGCGGCGCTCTTTCTCTTCCTTCCTGGTGATCTTACTTCGAGAAATCCTGGCTGAGGAGAGAAAGAGAGAAAGAGAGCCGGTGGCGCGTTACCCGGTGAAATTTTCGTCCATCGCGCGCGTTCTCCAATCAAGCTCTCGTCTATATTATTTATACATAGCACGGGGCGATAACGCGTTTGCACAAATGTCCGGTTATCGCCTCTTATCCACCCCGCTCGCCCGATGGAATATTCATGCGAGCGAGTGCTCCACGTCCGCGTATCACCAAGCGGGCAGATAACACCGGTGCTGACGGTGGAGGTGGAGTTAGGTCGTGGTGCTGGTTAGAACTCGTAGTCCTGGCGGAACGGTAATGCCCGAGGACTGCTACCCCGAGTTAGGATAACGACGTTATGGCCCGTACAAAGGAGCCCGTGTCGCCAGAATATAGCGCTCCTCTATCTCGAGCTACCTGAGACCTCGGCTACGTCGAGAGAGACAAATGACGATTAGCAGGCAGCGCCCGGGGCGCAATCGATTAGAAAGTTTTTCGTGTCTAACGACGACGACTGTGACAAGAGAGCCCAAAGAGAGAGAAGGAGAGATAGGGAAAGAGAGAGAGAAAGAGAGAGAGGCGGGGAAGGAGCAAAGAGAGAGAAACAAGGGAACTCGACGAGCCGAGGAACTCAAGAGGACGAAAGAAGAGCTCGCAAGTGCGCTAGCAGGAAGACGCGAGAGGGCTGGACTACTCTCCGTCTCTTCTTCTTCTCCTTTTCCTCTCCTCTTCTCTTTTTCCGACGACGTCGCGGGGAAGCGAGGAGGCGGAAGAAGAAAGCACGACGGGGGCGGCGAGGTGGCTACAAGATCGAGATTATGCAAATTTATGCAAGGGCCCCTGAACGAACGTAAAACCCGGAGACAACTACGTGATCCCCGAGCACTCAATTACCCGAGGGTAAGCGCGACGAGATAGATGGAGGAGAGTCGTTAATTAACCATTTATCCGCGATTCCCGGCGCCGGTTCGGCAAATAAAAGATGAGATCATGGAGCGGGGAACCGAGGGAAAGGAGGCAGCAAGCGACAAACCGGGATACGTTTCCTGACGCCTGGTGAAACGCCGCCGCGAGAACTCGAGGGTCGCGTCCGAGAGGTCATCGCGATGGATGATCGACGTGACGAATCCGCGAGACTTGATTACTGTGTGCAGTGCATAATCCTTCGGAAGAAACCAGAGACACACGGTGTAGAAATACGATGTGGAAAGAGAGAGAAATAGAGAGAGAAAGAGAGAGAGAGAGAGAGAGAGAGAGAGAGAGAGAGAGGGAAAGAAAGAAAAAGCAAGAAAAGGAAGGGAGGAGAGAGAGGCTTTTATGCAAATATAATAAAATTTAATCAGCGATATTACTAATTTTTTTCGATGTTCCTCTCTCAAGGACGTGTTCACACGTGTAACATTCATTGATGTTTACCGGGTCAATAGGAGTTAAACGCGAGGGTCAATGTGGTCGCGATGACGGATTCAGCCCAAGACAAGGCGGCATAGGTAAAGGCGAAAAGAAAGAAAAAGAAAGAGAAAGAACAAGAAAAAAAGGGAAATTATTAATTCAGCATTATTAAGAGGATACCATACTTAAAAACTTTACCGACAAAAAATTGACATTTTTTTCTTTTCTTAATTTGAAGTACTGCAGGAACTACAAAGTTTACGTCATATTGGAGTTGCAAAATTAGCAATGCTTTTACACAAATGAAAGTATGTGCAAAAGTAAATTGGACCATTGCTTAATATGCGACGGAAACGATACTAAATTTAAAAATTGATATCTCGAATATCAGCATAAATATTTGCCTGACACGAAAGTTCTGCAGCTTGTCACATGTATGTCTGATCTGTCCAGTAATGTTTAAAAAAACATTGCTGTAATTTACAACTAAATTTAGAGAAACTTAAAAATATACGAAAAATTTGGAGAAAAATTTCTATACAAGATGTCTGACAATTCATGACACACTCGTTGTACGCAAGTAGAATTCATTGAACTGAACATAAAATTCCTCTACTACTTTGCAAACCACATAAAATTTTCAATTATAAATTAAAAATAACTGGTGAATGAACACGCATGATACTATAAATAAGGTGTGATGGCGTCGCTCGCAAATGTGTCGTCTACTTGTATGACGACGTCTACTTGTACATCAGGCCAAACTAAATAAAAAAGCTCTCTAACATTTCGCAAATAATTAAGTAAATTTTTAGTTATTAACTAATGGAGAACGGTGCATAATTATGCGCGATAATGCACTAAACTTCTTCAATTAATAACTAAAAATCTACATAATTTTTTTCAAAATAATAGAGAGCTTTTTTGCTCGGTTTGATCTAATGTACAAACATACGACAGCAAACTTTCATGACAGCTGATCTATCGTATGGCGCATGATTATTTACCAATCTTCTTTAGCCATAACTCAAAATTTTACGTAATTTTTTGCAAAATGGTAGAAGAATTTTGTGTCTAACTTGATGAGTTTTACACACAACGGGTGTTATGAATTGTCAGACATCCTGTATATGCGTAATTAGATTTTCCACTTAAATATGTTCAACTAACATGATGTTTTGACGATCATCTCTTTGTTATCTTTGGAGTTGTTCATCCTGTACTTTAGTTTCATTTCCTTAATCCAACGCTTATATGACAATACGCATATCCAGTTGAGCCGAAAGAACAAACGAGTGAATAAATAATGATCGACTTATCGCCATCTCTTAAACGAACTTCGTTACAGCAGAGTTATTTTTGCTAGCTATCATGTGCTGAGCCATCGTTTGCTGAGACATCGTTTGCTGAGCATCAGCATTTTCCTTTCGACGTCTCCTTCTCTGAACTTTTATACACGCGCATGATGTATCTTTTACGCAATATTTTCATATTTCGACAGCCTCTAAAGGTGTGTATTATCATTACTATAGCCATTAAAACGTAGCAGGGCAAAGCGGCATGCATAAGCAAACGGAGTTTCAACAACCTGCGGTGCTAGCATTAAAATTCAAACGCGCGGACAGACGCAAGGAGATTAGCAAATAATAAGATACTAAGATAATAAAGAGAAGCGTGTGGGCGGGCGAGTGAAACGGAGGATGCTCGATAGGAATTCATTCGTGATTTACGATCGCTCGTAATAATCGCGATGAGAATTACGCAAGCATCAGCCAGGCGTGTCGCTCGCGCGGCAGCTTCGAGGTCGTAACTCTCAACCGGTTCGCGAGAGGCAGGCCCTCCAGCCCGGATGATGACGGTTATCATCGCCAGCATCGACGCGATCGGGATTTTCGGGGAGGGAACGCGCGTCGTCACGAGCGGGAGAACCGTTGCAATACGCGACGACACTCGGTCGATTAATCCGCGAGCGATCGGGTGATTTTGCTCGGAGAAACGAAAGCTGACTCCGACAGCGCGAAGCCTCGAAAGGACCGCGATTAAAGACTCTCGTCCCGGGTAAAAGCGTTCCTCTCAAATATACAGCGCGCGAATGGGGCGACGGACCAAAATTTGTAGTCGTATGTTCGAGTGAGATTCGTTCTCAGCGAAAGTTCGCGATTTGGGGAAACTATTGTTTCTTCTCGTAGTTTTAAACTTAATTCTTCGACGTTTCAAACGTGGTCAAACGTGACGAAAAAATATTTAAGAGATTCTAAGAGGAAAATTAAGAAACAAATTAAAATTCTAAAGGTTAATGTTAAAACTTTGAAGACAAATTAAAACTAATAATAAAGATTAATGTTAAAACAATTAAAACCAATAATAAAGGTTAATGTTAAAACTTTGAAAACAAATTAAAACTTTTGTTTTTCCAGGATAAAAAAATATCCAGGATAAAGTATCAAAATTTACAACCATATCGTCGAATTAGGTTCATCTTCGACGAAAATTCAATTGGAAGTCTTTTCTTATAAATTTAAATACTTATAATGTCATGTAAAATAATTATTAACGTGTGATTATAAATGTGTGATAAGTGTATAGTCATACAATATTTGTGCATTTTGTTTTTTCCATTTCCACTGAGGAAGATCGGAATGGTAACCGAAATATTTAGTTGATTTTTGCGTTTAATGCTTCATTTTTTAATTCACTTATGAGTTTAGTGTGTTTCATAATCGACATTTTGCGTTTTGGTTTATTTAATCTATATTTGTGCATTTAAGAGCTTGATAACACATAATTCAGTATTTTTTAAACATTTAACTCTTTGACGTTTTGTTAAACGTGACAATAAATTGTTTAAGTCTGAATATCTTGGAGTGGGGGAGAGGGGCTAGGTTCTATATTAATAATCGTTACTTGAAACTCTTTTCGCATGAGATACATATACAGGTTTGAATTTAGAGTTAGATGTGAGTTTTTCAGTTAAATCGCGATTACAAATGTAACGTGGCATATTTGGATGAAAGCTCAAATCTAATGCTAAATTCAGATCTGAGTACTTCATGTGAGACAAGTTTTAAGTAACAACTATTGATACTCAAGTACTGATTTTACATTGAAATTTAATTTAAAATTGAAATTGTACACAAACAGGTAAAAATCTTCGTCTTTTAAAGAAAAAATGATTAGTGAATTGATTATAACTTACCCGTCGACGGAGCCATGATCCCTTATGATAGCCGCCGCGATCTCTCTCTTGAGGCCGCCATGGAACCAAGGCTGAAGAACGTGTATACCGCCATCGAGGCCGTGCAGCCTCACCATGGCGCAGCCCGGTGGTGTTCGCGAGAACGGCCGCCATCTCCGTCGCCAGATTATGCCCTCGTTCTCGGCTATGTCCTTGGCTTCCTTCGGATCCTCGACTATCCTGCCCACACTACCGGTGAAGTCCATCGCCACGCGTGATCGCACAGACTCCTGTAACGGGAGAAAACGAAACATCGTTTGTAAATCATCGATCATCCATCGCGTCATCGCCGACAACTAAACGTCCAATTAGCATCTTCGTTCGAGCGGGGTCTGCTTGAAACGAATCGGAAAATAATATTTCATCCTGGCTTCGCTGTGCTAAAGTTTAGTATTTGCAAAGAAGTCTAAGCTTCAATAATCGTGTTCAATAAAATCAATATCGATATCTCGATGTATCCATCACAGAAATTTTTCAAAATTTTTATAAATACAAGATCAATTAAACTGCTCAAATTTGTCCCAAAATCGGTTATCACGCTACGATATTTATGGGGAAATTCGTTTTTGTCTCATAGGTTCTCTGTCTAAAATCAAAACAAAAGTAAATTGAAATTCGTGTTTTTCTCAGTAACGTCGATATACTTTCATGGTACTAAATAGAAATTCTACTTTTACACCTACTATTTTTATACCAACTATTTAGTAAAATAGACTCGAAAGAATAAAATATTGTTAAGACACTTAATAAGTATTCCACTAAACAATGAAATTATTCGGAAAGTCAACATATATTTTGTTCTAATGTCTAATTCTAATGTCAAATAAAGATTGGAACAAAGATTGAGAAAACTTTTGGTTCCTTACTTAAAATCGCATGTTTGAAATATTACACTTTTAACCCCAGAACCTGTCATTATTTTGAGAAATCGGGTTAAAGTTCGATTAGATCCCAAGAAATTCTCCATACGGAATATTATCATTGAGGAAAAGTCACATCGGCTTATTGGATTTGCTTGCGAAAAAAGCACTTCTATATCGTCCGGATATATATTCGAATGTTACGTTTACATTATTATGCACACGTACCGCGGGAGAGACATTTTATCGGAAAAAATCACAGCTGTATGTTTTTCTCGGCACACAAGTTTATCATTCCACGGATGTATGTTTTTCCGGTCACCGATGCGGCGCACCTAAATTTCGTGATGGTGCTCAATGATCCCAGGGATAAATACGTCTATCCATAACCCCGAGTTTAAACGTGAGTTTGAGCGTTTCGACGTTTATCTCTTGGCAAGCGGAAGCCCGTCCTTTACGAGCGGCCACGATGAAGGGAGAGCCGTTCCAGGCTGCCGCCGAACGCTTTTATTTGGAATTAGAAGCGCGGGTGGTTTCCAGTCCGGTAAATAACTTGCCGCTGCGAGACGGAAAGAGAGAAGAGCGAAAGCCACCCTCTTCCTCCTCCCTCAGTCTCCCCCTCCCCCTCGTTGATCCACGGTGAATAAACCGCCCCGCGAATCTTCCGCAAAATTATGGCCCCGATGCGATACAACCGGTAACAATCGCCGACGATAACTCATCGCCGCCCCCGTCGGCAATAATTTTATCCGCGGCCTCTTCTTTCCGCAAAACACGATTCCGCAATCGGCGATGGCAATGCCGGGCATGCATCGGACGTGGCATTGGAAGCGAGCTGCGGTATCGCGCGAGATGATCGCGTCGTTTCATCGAGATAGCTCTCCGAACATTTGTACTTCTAATTGAATAGCCCAGAGTGGCTGGGAGACGAGGCGGCGGCAATTATAAAGGCTTACTGAGAAAAACCTTTTTGTCACATGAGTCAAATTATGTGATCCATATAGTATTTTTTACGCAGAATTAAAAAAATGCAAGTAGACCGTTTCTATCATTCAGAACTTTCCACTGATTGTGTGATTTTCAGGAAAATTAATTTTTCCTCTATATATGCAAACGTGACTTACTTGATATAAAATGTAGAAGCTAATGATTTTTGTTGTATTCAGCTTGTGATGTGTCTCTTTTAAAACTAGAGAACTAAAGTATCAGCTTTTATCATATAAGCTTGTATGTTATTTGATTTAAAAAAAAAACCGTTATTCCTCATAAATTATTATAAGCAAAGATATTTTGCTTAAATTTTAGAACTTAAATGCTTAATATTAATAGTGTTTCAATATAAAAAAGTATAGAATTGAAAAAATCAGGTATTGGCATACATTGTCAAAAAATATACACATCTTGATAACGCACATTTATATTACAGAATACCAAAAGAGATTGTTCGATAACGTATATATATTACAATGATGTAAGTTGGGTTAAGTTAGGTTAGGTTAGTTTTTTCTGATGAAGAAGGGGAAAGAGTGGAGAGCCTGTCTCCCCCTGTCCATACATTCACTTTTTCTATTTTTGTGAAGTTTTGAAGAACAGAGCTATATGTGTGCAACGGAGGGGCTCTGATTCTCTCCTGTGCCTCTATCCCGAGAACCTAACCTAACCTAACTCTAATTCAACCTATATCACTGTGACATTTTGATGTATATTGTTAAAATAGGTTGACTTAGGTTAGGTTTTTTTGGGGATTAGGGTGCAGGATTAGAGACGGAGTTCTTTCTTTGCCTCTACATGTCTACCGTCTCCACATATACATTAACGGAAGAATTATGTCCCTTTCTATTATAATGTATATTCGCTTTTATATTCACTCTCTCTCTTTCTCTCTCTCTCTCTCTCTCTCTCTCTCTCTCTCTCTCTCTCTCTCTCACTCACACATACATACACACTCACACACACTGTGCGCGTTTTTCGTTCATAATTTTTTTTATAGACATGACTATCGGCTAAAAACTTTTAAAAAAGTTATTCAAGGGCATATCCTTGACAACATATGACAAATACGAAAGCCAAGATAATTAAAGATGGCAGCAGTAAACTAGATATTTTCCGATTCTGCGCATGAGAATATATAAGAAACACATTAGGGATTCTATGTGACACAAATTATCCGTTGAGTAGTGTCATCTTATATACAAACGCTCTTTTCCTTTTCCTGAAGAGCCATACTCATTAGACCACACATCTCGAGCATTAGAAGTCGCGAATCGGCCGTCTCGATTATACATCGGCTGTCCTCGGTCGAGCCGCGATAAACACCCGCCATCTCCGTATTCATTTGGATTCTTGGAGCAAATTCGGAGTTCGACTACCCGAAAACTCGCGAGCAACGAGAATATCGAGAGGTTCCGGCCGTCGGAGGAAGCCCGAAGAACAATTCTGGCAGTCGTAGTATGAGCAATGCCGCCCCTCGCAGGCTGCCGATAACGAGCAAAAAGGCGGAGCGCGCACGTAGTGGATTAGTCGGTCGTTAAAATAAATAGACGCTCGCGGCGCGCGAGTTCGAGGGAGAATTACGTGAAAGAGAGAAAGAAACGAGTGAGTGAGCGAATGTGTGTTTGTGTGTGTGTATGTGTGTGTATGTGTGCGAGAGAGAGAGAGAGAGAGAGAGAGAGAGAGAGAACGCAGGGTTCCCTCATCAGCCGGAGAATTACCGTAGAGCGAGAACTCGGTCGGGGGGAGTGCTTTCGGGAGCCCGGAACCGGGAAAGCTGCCGCACCAGACCGGTGCGACCCCGCGCATACGCCCGTAACGTGGCCAGCCGCGATCGATGTTCAACCGGCTCTCTGCCTTTCTCTCTCCCGCTCCCTTCCTCCCTCCCTTTCTATCCATCTATCCATCCATCCATCCATCCATCTATCTATCTATCTATCTCTCTCTCTTTCTCTGTCTCTCTCTTCAGTTCAGTCCCCTCGTTCTCTATCCCTCTATACCTCCCGGCATTCCCGCCCGAGAGAAGGGCAGGAGTGTTTCTCTGTTTCTTTCTCTCCGTCGCGATAGGCTTTCGTCCTGGCGTGGCCTTGACATCGAAGTGACCCGATGTCCCGGGCACTTTATAACTGTCCTCCAGCGACGCAGAACAGCTTCTCTGAAAGGACCGTTCGCCTCGCGATATCATCGCGTTCTTCTCGCCGACGTTCGATCCGAGCGATGATCAAGGCGGCGGATGCAGAACGCGGAATTACAGAATCGTTCTACGCGGAACCCCGTTCGAAGCGGCGGCGTATCTACAGTTTCTGCTGGCCGTCGTTGAACTTTCGTCACCTCATCGCGAAATCTCGAGCCACGCGATCCCGATCGACGAGAATGACGTGTACACATATCTCCTGCCGCTCCCTCCCCCACCGATAACCGCATCTAAATCTAACGCACACGGGTGGCTATTACATTATTGAGGTTAAAGGCTAATAAAGAAGATGATGGTATCAGATATCGCGCGCAGCGTTACAGGAAATTAATAGCGGCGCGCACTATCAGGAAAGCTTCCGCATGCAAATTGATTTTTAAGCGGTGCACGCCGAGAGCGCGTGGTATCGCGGATGAGGGGGAGGGGGGAAGGAGAGGGAGCCGAGAGAGCGTTTAGCGTAGAGCCCCCGACAGTGTGCGAGGCGACCCAGACTAATCTAAGTCCAGCCACGTGTATATAATATTTTAAGGGTGTCCGACGAGCGAAGTTAACGCGCAGGCTTCCCGGGTTCCGGGCGAGTTTACTACTTCCGGCCTAACTTCGTCGGCTCGAACACATAGAGAAGGAGCGGAGAGGAGAGCGAAAGAGAGGGCTTTCCCGCTCGGCCAAGCTTCCTCGTCGTGTTTTATCGTTATTACAAGCTCCTTCGAGGTTTACGGCTCTGCGGCCCCGGATAACGTTGCCCCGTCCCTCTCCCTTACCTCGTCCACCCACTCGTTCGATCAACTTCCACCCCGCTTCGCGAAGCGTTAGCCGTCGGAAATGACGCGTCCAGGTTGCTCGACCCCCGCTACCGTCACCGCCGCCACCACCGTAGCGTTTGCTCCCTCGTAAAGGAATGTTCGTTACATCGCTTATGGAAGATCGACGTCAGCTGCGAGACGTAAAGATCGTCGCCATGTCGACGGGACGCGTTACGATCCGCTCACGCGGCTGGATTTCGATGTCGAGCGTTCTCCGTAACAGCGAGCGAATGAGTGAGAGAGAGAGAGAGAGAGAGAGAGAGAGAGAGAGAGAGAGAGAGAGAGAGAGAGAGAGA
>NW_022639478.1:2314178-2352252 GCF_010583005.1 Odontomachus brunneus
GAGAGAGAGAGAGAGAGAGAGAGAGAGAGAGAGAGAGAGAGAGAGAGAGAGTTCGATTTTCGTAAGAGTTCATTTAGGATTAGTGAACGAAGGTTCGTCGTCGTCCGTTTGCGTGCCTGAAGCACTTCGCCACGGCATTTCCTGCTCGTAAAAGGGTTTTCTTTTCGTGTAAAACGCGCAACGCTATTAGTGGGAGAGCTGCGTTGCGATAATTTCCGCGAAGTAGTAGGTAGGGAAAATATAAACACACACTAATATACGAGACGAGGGTAGTACATTCTGTAACATGATCAGTGTACTTTCGCTGGAATATTATACTTATATCTGGTGATTCAGTTGTAACTGTTTAACACTGTAACCAGTAAAATCTCATTGAAAGGATCAGTTGATCCTTTGTGATTGTTCCCATCACTGATGCAGAGTTTCCAAATGCAGATGTAAAGTCATACGTGTCACTGCAAGCAAGGTGCATGACGTTAATTCCATGAAAGACGTTAATTCCATCGCTGCAAAAGCAGAGTGTTGGATTCAATATGATGCAATTTGTGTATTGCAGATTTTGCAGTGAAATCTTCACTGGTCAAAATCGATAATATACAAGACGGAAAAGTATACTGGGAGTGTTTCTAGAAATTAAACAAGAGAAAACCATCAATGTTGTTGACATCCAATTTGATTCCCCTTAGTCATTAACACTCTCCGAGCAGCGACGGTTGTCTATAGTTTATGAAGATTTTTTAAAAATCGGGTATTTTTTAAGAATATATTAGGTTACTTAGAAAGTTTGTTCGGATTTTACCAGTAGGTGATATTGGAAATACTGTCACTTCTAAATGTTGTACAATTTTAAGATCTGACATTTTGTAATGTTTTAAGGAAAAATATCGTGCAGATTCATTGAGTAATAATGACGCAGTCATTACTAATTTAAACATGGAAAATATGAAAATATATTATCGCCACCTTATATATTTTTATTATTATCAGAATAAAAATGCAACGTAAATCCAGTAGAAGATTTGTGCGAGTACACAGAGACAATGCTGTGAATGGCTCAACATGTGTTAAAAGTGATTTGCTAAGTTTCGAACAGGAGATTTCTCTTTGGAAAATGCTTCATGTTCAGGAAGCCTTTACTCGGTTGATCATAACCAAATCGCCACCTTAGTTCGAAATAGCATTACAATAAGAGAGATTGCTGAGACACTCCAAATATCAAACTATTAGTTGTAATTCATTTAGAGAAACTTGGATACATTAACCGTTATAATGTAGGATTCCTCATACGTTATGTGAGAAGAATCGTATAGGTCGCGTCTCTATTTGCGATTTATTTTACAGACGTAATGAAAACAAGCTATTATTAAAATGCTAAATAAGAGACGAACGGTGAAAAAGGGATTAACAACATTGTGAGATAAAGACTCGGGCAAGAGAAACGAGGCTCCATTAGCGCACAATCTTAAGCTAACCTTCACCCAAAGAAAATCATGCTTTGTATTTGATAAGATGGGAAAGAAATAGTATACTTTTACCAAACAATGGAATTCTGATAAATACTGTCTGTAATTAGACCAGCTGAAGATAGCGATCGACGAGGAATATCCGATACTGATGAATCATAAAGATATTGTTTTTCATCATAAAAATGCGAGATTACATGTGTCTTTAGTGTTTCCGAGAAAAATTTTTCTTTAATAAAAAAATTCGGTCCGATTTTACTCCAACGGAATAATGAAGCTATCTAGAAGATAGCTCGATATTGTCCTAAAACGTGATGTATACATTAATGTATATATAGTAATCATTAAAGCTATAACTTTCTATATTTAATTTTTTTTATTGTTGCAAAAGAATCCAAGCAAACTTTCTGATCAAGCCAATAGTATAGGCAAAAGTTTTACTTCAATGCTAGTCGCAAGGATCCAAGTTTTTCTACAGTGTTAATGACTAGAAGGAATACCAATAATTGGGTCCTTTATTCTGTTAATTGATTATAGGTAATATACTTCTTTTACTGCTCCTAGTCAGAAATATTTTCGTCGATTCTCTTTAAAAGAGTACGATTTAACAACTTCTAAACCTTCTCCAGACTGCAACGAAGAACTGATTAACCCTACGCGAACACTGTTAAATATTGGAGGGTCAAATTTAAACCAATTTCTTAAATAATATTTAGTTATTTTTAACTATCATGTGTGTCAAAATTTACTATTTTAACACAAAACATGTGTTTAAAAAAACAACCACATCTAATCAACCTATTTAAAACAATATTAAGTGATTTTTTACTAAAACAAAGGTTAGATTAACGTAATACACATAATAAAAAATAAACTAAATTTTAGTCAAATTTAATACATTTCTTAAGTTAAATTATTTAACTCCATTACATTAGTTAAATTAACGACATATTTAGTAGGAGCAGTGGCGACTTATAGGAATGGTTAAAAATAACTCAAATTGAGTATAATTTGACACTACGGATTTAACAGTGAAGCTCACCGTGATCTATCGAGCATCAGTGCGTTTGACGAGCTCATCGCATTACCAACTACGACGTCCGGTTTCGCGTCTCGATTAGTTCAATTCGTAACTCGAGATCACCTTCGAGATCTGCGAGATCGTCGCTTTCCCTGGTAACGAAGTTTCGCTCGCCTCGTCTCGCGATCGCCGGCGCGTAAAATATTCTCATCCGTCGCCTCCCGCGTTATTTCGCTTTACGGCATTTTAAATCGTCGCCGATATAACGGTGATATTACGAAAGCGCCTGGTGACGATCGTACGTGTGGCCCGTACGCGTTACAGCGCGTCGCACGTGTAACACGTACATTCGCGTGTGTGTACCGCCGGCGATTGGATTTCCCTTCGTTCTCTCCGCTTCTCTCGTCGTTCCCGCGGCATTTCGCGACTCCCTCGTTATCGCCGCCGACGCCTAACGTTGTTTTACGACCGATAAAAGCACCCCTCCTCCCTTGTCTGTCGGGTACGTATCGTTTTACTCGCTGCTGACGGACTGGTTGGCTGCTGTTGGCGCCTTTCGAACACCAGGTATGCAAGGAATCGACCCCCTCGCCAGTGAGTTGAATTCTGTCCAGCTAATTGTCCCCGCTATTTCGTTGCGCGGAATGACAGTACGAATCGACGATGAAGTTAAATCTGTTGTGATTTTTGTGGTAAGATACAGGAAAAGATATAGTACACATAAGCTGAATTATGAGTAGCATGGTTGTATTACCCTAGTTAGCTTTGTAGTAATGTGTATAGTTGATATGACTCAGCTACTTTGGTATGTCAATGTAGTTGCGCGTGATCTAGTTGCTGCAACCAGAATTCGGTGACATTTACCAGGAATACATTCTGGTTGGAGCAACTAGATATCATCACTGTTGCAACGCCAATGACGCTCAGCAATTGTTCTATAATTGCAACAATCATATAATTAGTTGTTCCGTATTTTACTATTGAACCTGGTTGGCACGACTAGATTAATATGTGAGCCAACCATATTGTTTTTTTCCATGTACGAATTACGTTATTATCTTGCTCTATATAGACAGTTACCAATGAGATTCTGTAGCAATCTTGATTCTACTGACGACTCATATGACATCAAATATCCGAATCTTGCTGCGAACATCTACCTCATGGCTTTGATTTCCGCTGTGAGAGACGGGGCCCGGTATCGCCGGTTAGAAACGCGTCGGCCGATCAATAGTCGTTCTTTCCGCGTGTTACCGGGTTACTATCTGTCCTCGTGACCGTGCGATAGCGCGTAATGCATCAGGAGTGCAGCCGGCGACGGAAGATCGCGAGTGATTACGCGAGGATGAGGCCGCGTGTAGAGAGATCGATGAGCGACCGAGCAAATAAGCGAGCGTAAAAGAGCCGCATAAACATTTCCCAAGATCTTCCCAGATACAACATAAACTCCGATTAAATGCTCAAATTTGTCCCAGAATTGCTTATCCCATAATTGCTTATACTAATTGGGGAATCCAATTTTTGTGCCAAATATAGGTTCTCTGTCTAAAATTGAAACAGAAATGGAAATGAAGAAAACTCGAGTTTTATAATGTTGATAATGTCGGTTATCGAAACTTTTATGATATCAAACAGGATATCAAAATCCTGTAACAGAATACCAAAATCCGAGGAGAGTCGCTACTTCGTGCGACTGCACGATGACGCGCGTAGAGAAACCCGATCTGAGCGCATCTCGCTATTAATTGTTCGAGGTTATCGGACAAAGGTGAATTACTTCCAACTAATATATTCAGTGGAATAAAAATCAATAATATATTGTTAAAACATTTCGAATATTCTACTGGATAATTAATGGAAATTATTCGGAAAATCAAAACATACGTTTTGTTCTAATGTAAAATAAACGTCAAAATAAATGTCAAAAAGAATATGGGAAAGACTTGAGATAACCCATTTAAAATCGCATGTTTGAAACATTATACTTCTAACCATAACCCATAATTATTTAGGGAAATCCATGTTAGATCCCAAGAAATTTTCTATATGGTTGTTAGGCGAGAGAGACGTGGTGTTCAGGATCCCTTGTGGAGAGGTCCCTAGAGCCGCTCGCGCGGTCTCGCGAGTGTCGCGGGGTTCCTCAGAGTTGCATGGTAACGCGGGTTAACCACGGTCGAAGATAAAGCCGAAGAAGAAGGGGAAGAAGTGGGAGAGGTTGCACCTGGAGACCCGTCCGCAACTATCGACTCGACTCGCGGTATCGATCCCACCGGCGACCGACCGACCGACCGGCCTGCCGGCCGGCCGGCCGTCCCTATCACTATCAGTCACGTGGGCGTGTTGCATGTAAAGAGATAAAAGGATTCCTGCGGCCGCGTTCGGTGAGAGACGCGCTCTCTCGCTCCTCCATCGCGCGTTGCGGAAAACCTGCGTGCGTTCGGGCTCCATTATGTTTACTGGGAAAACACCGGCCGCGGGGGCCCTGCAGCGCGAGGGAAGGGGTTTATCGAGGCTGGATACGTTATTTCCGGTAGTACAACCGGGGTTTATCATCGCGCGTACTCTCTTCTTTCGCCTCCTCTTCTCTCATCTCTCCTCTCCTCATCTCTCCCTCTGGTCTGCTCGCTGCGCGGAAATGCGTAAGAGACGAATATGACGCGGAAATAGAACGAAACCGCCTTTGCATTTTGTTTATTTATGCAGTTTTAATCCGCGAGCATTTCTGCAAAAAACTGCTCTCTCTTCCCCTCTCTCTCTCTTTCTACCTCTGGAGAATCGCGTGTGTTTATTACCCTGACGTCTCCCACTCGTGTAACTTACAGGAAACTGATTGTGGCACACTTGAATTCTTTCCGAATGCTTCAAGTGTGCCACAATCAGCTTCCAGCAAGCTAGCGACCGCTTCATTTTCGACTGGGCTAATACCAGTCGGAGATTTCTCGTTTACTGAGCTGTTCGGCTGTCCATTCGGTACTTCTTTGTTCACGAGCGGACGTTATACGGCTCTCTCTTTTTGCGGAAGCTCGGAAATAAGGAAAGGACATGTAAATATGTAATATGACACGATAATGCAAATCTGATGAATGCGCTCAAAGTGAATAAAGTGGAACAAAGGTACCATCATTTAAGAGTATTAATAAATCGACTTAATCCTAGAAAGGTAGCAATCTTTATTCACATGGAAAATCTTAAAAGCTCCTTTTCTAATATTTATTTCGTTATTTAGTAAAATAAATACAAATTTTTTATGAGATATTAGATGCATAAAAATTACTCATCTCTTAATCGTGCCATACATTATCATTACCTTCTCAGTAAGAGCTACGTTATCTCTTTCCAGGATTAAAGCCCCGAAAAGTAGGGCGACCTCGTACAGTCTCCTCGAGAATAAAATCGCTAAAAATGATGTGCATCACACGCTGATCTCTCAGACTCTTTACTGCGGCAGTTCATGTTCCCATCCGCCTTTAGCGTACCAGCGCACGCTCCACGCGCGTTTTTTGCCAAGCGAGTGCTCGTCGTTTCTACGCGTTGGAATCGCGATGAGCAAGGAACCCTAGAAAATCGCGGACGAGGAAGAGCCGTTCTGACGAAAGGTCGATCGAACCGACGGAATTCGCTTGCGGTTGACGGTGGGCGTGCAGGCCGCGGCAGCGTCGCGATCGCGAGTAAACCCGCGGCCCGTAGGGTTGACAACCCCTGACAAGCCTGTTGCTAGGCGCCCATCAACTGTCCCTGTGCAGGGTCGGTCGGGTAACGGAGGAACGAGCGAACGTGGGGCCTCGCTTCGCACCGATCGACGCTACTGCGCATGCTGCTCTTTGTTCCCTTTGCCTCACGTAACAGTGCCCCCTTCCTACTCCCTTTCTCGCAGCCCGTCTCTCTCCCCCCCCTCTCTCTCTCTCTCTCTCTCTCTGCCCTGCACCCCTGTTCGTCAACGTACTCTGACGAACCGTCGCTCGAAATCGTCCCCCTCGCGATGCCGAAAAGGACGAATGACATCGTCGTTGTCGTCGTTTGGTAAAAAAAAAAAGCACACGGAACGACGCCCGGCGGATTTTCAGCCGCGGTCCGACGACATTCGCGAATCTCTTTCTCTCTCTCTCTCTCTCTCTCTCGACCCTCTTGGATCTTGATGACACTCTGGATGGATCTATGGAACGAAAGGAAAAGGAGTTCTGACCCGTTTCTTTCGCTGGCGTCGGTGGTCACGTTTAGGGGTCGGAAGCGCCCTTCACGCGGGGCTGTAACTTGACGCTATATTGGAAACTATCGGGGACGGTGGGGCGCTTTTTGCAGGAAACTTTCGTCATAAAGGCACCGCAGGGACGTTCGCGAATTAAGGAGACCCTCGTCTGTCGACTGTCGGATCCGCTACCGACCTACAATTCTGAATATCAGATAGAGTGTGTGATCATCACGAGATGACGAGATGACGATAAGACGATTAATGATGGAAACTCTATATCTACCTTCGCTCTACCTATACATCATCTTTTTTTTCATATGTCTCTCGTATTTCTATCTTATCTACTCTATATGACAAATATGAGTGTTATACGAATCGCTTATAAGGAACACAACTTTTATGAATTTAATAAAGTTGCTGCCAAAGAGTGCGGCCAAGTGCCTAGGCTAGTCGCCTACTTCATTCAGAAAATTTTTGAATCCAGATTAATCTTATTTTATAGTTTTATAGTTTTTTGGTGCGCTTATTGCAAATATGCAAGTCATAAGGTGGACCGGCGTTCCAGAGAAAATGACTCATTTACAATTGCACTCCACTAGATGACGATATTTATATTCACAAATAAAAAGTAAATACATAAATAAAAAATAACTATGGCAATTTGCAATGGCAAAATCATCTTCAGCGAGTTGTAGCGACAGTTCTAGGTATTGTCTCTGGAAAAAGGATGACTGAATTGTATCTCGAAAACGTTCGATAAGTCTGGATTCTCAGACAGTTGGCACGGCCAAATTAGAACAGTTGACTTATCGATTACATTTTGAAACTACCAGTAAGGTCAAACGCGAGTTATCAAGAAATAAATTGCAATAAATTGAAATGAATTGCATTGCAAATTATCATTTTTATTTTATGAAAATAAGTGACGCCATCTAGTAGGGTGCAATTTTAAATCGTTTTCTCTGGGACGATACGTCGGTCCACCTTAGGACTTGAATATTTGCAGTCAGAAACACTATAAAATAAGATTTTATAAGATTTGACAAGATAAAATAAGATCAATTTGGATTCAAAACTTTTTTCCGAATAAAGTGGGTCGAGCTTAGCCGCACACTTTACTAACACCTGCCTATCTAGGTATCAAGAAACGAAGCGGAATTCCACGTGCGATTTTGCGCTGCAAATCCATCGTGTTCCATCGACACCCTGGGAGAACCATGAGTCGCGACCGTTCGTCAACAACCGCGAAGAACAATGAGGCGCGAGGAGCAATATTTCACGAACACGAAATTACACCGCGAGTAATTCATTCAGCCGCGCGGGCGACGGGGAGAGCTGACGCCGCTTCCGCCATCGGCTATCGCGGGTTACGACATTCACGGTACAGAGAGTGTTACGCAACGATCTCGCCGGCGGCGGCAGCGACGGGGACGACGAGAGTCGCTATCGTGCGACTGCACGATGACGCGGCGCGTAGAGAAACCCGATCTGAGCGCATCTCGCTATTAATTGTTCGAGGTTATCGGACAAAGGTGAATTACTGCTACAAAGCGGTCGCTGCGCGTCCCTCGTCGTCGTCGTCGTCGTCGTCATGGCGCAGCTTTTGCGAGCTATTCGTTGTGGAAGACACACTCTGGACGTCTCCTAAATTGCATCCGATACGCTCGGTTTCAGATAGTAGTCGACCGGTAGTTTAGATAGACGTTAATTGTGCTCGGCGATTCGCTCGGGAACACGTCCGGTGCACACTGAGAGAGAGGGAGGGCGGGGAGAGAGAAAGAGAGAGAGAGAGAAAAGACGAAGTTCGCGTCCTGAAATAATGGAAGAACGAGCGCGACCAACCATTCGCCGACATTAGCTCGGTCACATCGTCGAACAAAGACAAATTACGCAGACAGTCGGTAGGTAGGTTGGTTGGTTGGTTGGTTGGTTGGTTGGTTGGTTGGTTGGTTGGTTGGTTGGTTGGTTGGTTAGTTGGTTGGTTGGTTGGTTCTCCGGCATTTCAAAATAAAGAGAGAGAGAAAGAGAGAGATCACTATCGTCCTATTGCGCAACGATGAACAAATCTCTTCAGCCAAGCTCGATGATTGACGTAGAATTATGTAAAAACTGCCGCGTACAAGTGCGAGATATGGAGACGCATTTCGCTCTCGCAATGCAGGGTATGTTTCTCGTTTCTCTCCTTATAACGCGAACAAAGAGCTTAAGCCCGAAGCCGGCCTCTGCGTCTCCTGGCTGACATCATCCTAGATGTCGGTCGTACACGAAAAGAACAGCCTAGAGGATTCTCTTCTCTTCTTTCTCTCTCCTTGCCTCTCTCTCTCTCTCTCTCTCTCTCTCTCTCTCTTCACGACCGCCGACAGGGATTCCTCATCGTCAGAAAGAAAACGCCGTCCGCGACTCTAATTGAGCCCGTTATCTCGGTGCGGTGGAACAGGCGCGCGACGACCGAGTTTTACGCTCGGCAGAAACACACGTTTATTTATTTATGCCAACGTAAAAACAAACATTTGTTCAGAAAATTCGCAAAGCGCCGACGACGACTCTTTTACGAGCTGCATATTCACGTTTCACGTTTGGCGCCGAACGCGTCTGGCCGTCCGAGTTTCGCTCCCACTTGTCTCGTGCTACGACGGAATGCATCGTCGTGACTCATATGCTCAGGATCATGATGCGCTAAGTGTCAACTATGAGATATGGATTCTAACACGCGCAAGTATAGAACCTTATCTCGCGTTTGTACTCTATCTAAAGATTCTTGCCCACTTCAGGCCTCTCGCGGCTGGTAATTAATGAATAACTGATCGATAGGCGAATGATGGACTGTTGGAAATATGACATCCATTGCTGAGAAGGATTGCTGTCGTAATCGGCAAATCCGAAATTAAGCAGAAGTAAGTTACCTCATCTGACGATTCTAGCGAAACGAAAATGTCATTTGCCATTTCTGCAGTTATTCTAAGATCTTGGCATACTCCTCTGATGCCATTTAGTAATACATTATAGAGTGTTTCAGAAAGCCTGAACAGCGTCGACTTGGAGAGTTGTGTATACGGAACACTTTGATCTTTTACCAATAATCTTTCATTTCAGCTAAGTCCCGTTACTAACCGCGATGGCTAGTAACTCATAAAAACTCACTCATGGAAAAGATTCTTTCTTGAAGGCAAATCTCACCCAAAACGAGTGAAAATTCACCTAGCAATAATGCAGATATTCGGAATCATAAAAATGGATGTTTCACTTAAACTTAGAGTGAATTCTGACTCCGTACGAGTGACTTTTTCAAACCATTAAAATAAATTTGCTTCTGTGATGGAGGAATACAGAAGATTCAGTCGTTAATTTTGAGTAAAAATACTCACTCGACGAAATAAAATGAGAAATTCATCCTGATTGAAATTCCGATTGAAAAATCGCACGAATTCAAGCGATTCGGCTGTGTCACTTTACTCTCCGAGTGAAATTTCACTCCAAGGAACTCGGAGAGCGAGCTCCTAGCGATTTGCGAAGGCAGCTTCGCCGAAAAAACCGCATCAAGCCTCCCCCGAGATTCTCTCGGATTAATCGACCTACGCGCGCTCGTTTTCTCGTCGAGTCTCCCTCTCCTAACCGCGAGACGAGGTTCGTCGGTCGTTATAGGAGCATCGCAGACATAGACCGATAACTTACGTGCACTCTTGCACTCTGTCGCGTCACCGACGTCGCGCGTATAATGCGCCGTGTGGGCGCTCGCCGGCATTCAGACGCGTTCGATTCCTCGCATCGCCCTCGCGTGATGCGTGCACACGTACTCGGTGATTATGCCGTGTCGCATATGAGAGCAGGAGAGCGAGAGAAGAGAGAGAGAGAGAGAGAGAGAGAGAGAGAGAAAAAGAGAGAAAGAAGGAGAACGATAAATCGACCGGTCGCGCCCGTGCAATTTAAATAATAAACGGCCCGGTCTTGAAGTTTGAAAATCCGTGACTCGCGATTACGTATCGGAGGAATGCGCTGACGTTGTGTCGAACTGATTTACTCACGCCCTCGAAGTTCACGCCGTCGATTTACGATTTATGAAGTCGCGGGGGAGCGCAGCAACAGCGTCGACAAGAACCCGCGTCGCTTAATTATTTCATTCCGATGAAGTGTACTCTGTCTCTCTTTCATTCTTTTTCTCGTTTGCCCGCTTTTCTCTCTCCTCCCTCTTCTTCCCCACCTCCCACCCAGCCACGTTCGGCCATTCATCAACGTCGCCGGTGATGCGAATGAGTTATGTTAACTCATTTTCTGACGTATGAATTTCTGAGCAAGTGTAACGCGCGATATATCTCCCATGGAAAGTTACAAATCTCGAGCTCTCCTTTTTATTTCAACTCGCAGCCTCGCGAGTTTCCTCACACACGCGGGTTATTCATGGCCCAGCCGCCTCCGCCCAGCGCCACCCCGCAGGCCGCCCTTCGCGCTCCCTCGCCAAAGACGCGCAAAGACGTAATGACTCGGCGTATCACGCTAAGAGGATTACGTCGCAGCGTGTACGTCCGATAAATTGCCTCGCTCGTCGAACGCACCCCTATCGAGGGACTCGCGAGCAGAGCAGCACGCTTATCGAATGCGAAACAACATATCGGGGCGCGATATTGTGGCGTTACGCCAGGAATCCGTCGTCTACGGCGCTTTGAAGGAGTCAAGGAGAGAAGTGTGCCTCTTGGAGAATGCACTATCGCGGCTCCCGAACACACACCACCGCCCCCCTCGGCGGCGGGGTTGGAGTAGGATACGTGAATCTGAAGAACGGGATCAGAGGGGGCGAACGAATCGAGCACAATGACTTGTTGTGCCGCGTCACGAGCTCCTCCTCAGGCTTCTCCCGGAGCTCACTCTAAACGCGTACGACCGGATGACTCGTTCCCGAGGGGGATGCTCTCGCGACGATGCGCGTCGCGACGCATCGCGTCGCGTTGTGCCGTCTCGCGTCCTCGTCTCTAGGAGAGATCTGAAAGTTGCGCCGGCAGGCGGAAGTGGAGGCACGCGGAGGGAAGCGCTCTCGCGGGTATCGATCGCGTCACTCGCGGGAAATGGCTTGTTAAGAAGATTGGGGAGCTTCGAGACGGAGCGCGAAAGCTTCTTGACTCCTCCGAAATGAGGAGCTTGCGAGCGCGCCCGTTAAATTATCCCGCTCGGAGCCTTTGACGCCGCCACGACTTTACGTTGCCTGTTGGAAATCTCGATTATATCCAAAAACCTGAGATGCAATCGGAGACGCAGTCGAGAAAGGCGCACGGAGATCGGCGGCTCTCGAGGATCGATGTTGCTTGCGACAGGCGCATGTAAACGTAAAGAGTGCAGAGCGGCGGCGGAGTGCCAGCGCATAGGATAAAATTAGCTCAGTCGGTCACGTGTGCAGTGTTCCCGACAGGAGTGTTAAACAATTTTGCCAGAGGCACGTTCCAGCGTGAATAAAAATAGACGCGATCATTCTGGGCGGAAGATAGAAGGTAGCGAGGGGGAGAAGGATAAGACACGAGATGCGAAGGGACGAGAGCGCCGCGAGACAGTCGGCTGTGATTATTGACATCAATGCACCTTTTAACTTGCTCAAACGGTCTTCGTTATTTCTACGTTAAATTGACTGCCGGGGATCAAGTGTCGCGATGAATGTACTCGCTTTTCTACAGCGGTCGCGCGGATCAAAATTTTTGCAGTCGCCTCCTGGACGTGCATCGAACGCTAAATATGTCTTTCTGATTTTCAAGCTGAAACAACGTTACATATACATGACACGCTTGCATAAGGAAAATGGAACTTGGAAGTAAAAGCGCATACTTAAAGAGATGCAGACAACAAACTTCAAAAGCGATAACATAGTCGATAACATAGAGACTATCGTCATTAACATGATCATACTATCCTTTTCATATTTCTTGTACATATAGATTTTACGTGAAAGCGTGTTGCTTTGTTTTATCATATTTCGCGGAAAAACTAATCATGCACATATAGAAGTCTTTCTGCAAACTTTTCCGATATTTCTACGCTTCTAAATTCACCAGATGTAAAACTACAGCAATATTCTTTGAAATTTTTCTGAGCAGAGCAAACTCGCGCGTTCAGTATATACAAACTACAGATCTTTTGTGTCAGGAAAATATTTACTTTAACTGGAAGCGTCTGACAGCTAATTTGACTCGAAACGTTAACTTTGAAATTTTGCATTGTTTTTATCACGTGTTGAGCAAAGCACCAATTCATTCTCGCGTGTATTCTTATTGTGTAAGAGCATTCGTAATTCTGTGCAGTCAATATAATGTAAATTTTGCAGAAAGAAGTGAATATTCTGTCAATAAAGATACCAGCATCCGCTTAAAAGATGCTATCTTTAAAAACTTTACCGACAAAATATTGACATTTGTTTGAAAAGTGTACGTTTTATTGATTGCACAGAATTAGAAATGCCTTTGCAATGTAAAAATTAATAGGGGCATGGTTCAATACGCGACGGAAAAGTTTCAAAGTTGACATTTCAAATTGTCAGCGCAAATATCTGATACAAAAATCCTGTAGCTTGTATATATCGAACGTATGCTTGCTTTGCTCCAGAAAATTGCAGAGTATTGTTGTATCTTTATAAGTAAATTTAGAAATTTAAATGAAAGGTTTACAGAAAGTATCTACATACGTTGTATTTTTTGCTAAATATGTTAAAACAGCAATATATATACACCGAAAGAAAAATATGATCGATCTAACTAAAATTATAATTGTCTTTGGCCCCAACCATATTTTTAAATAGTTCCAACATGAAAATGGTAATAGTAACATGCATGTAAAGTTATTATTATTAATATTATAGTACAATTTAATTTCTTAGTAAAAGAAATTATTTTCTTGGCCGTAGTAATATTTTAGTAATAGTATTTATTATAATAGTAATTATTTAACTATTTGATTATATAATTACAAGTACCATCATTTTCAGTGCAATCCATATGTAAAAGAAATATAAAAAATATGTGTGTGTAATATAATCGTGTTTGGTCGATCCCACTAAAATTATAGTTATCTTTGGCCTCAATTATACTTTTTGGTGGTTTTCAATATGAAAATGATAGTAGTAACGTGCATGTAAAATTATTATAATTAACATTATAGTAGAATTTAATAAGAAACATTATTTCCTTGACTATAGTTGGCTATGTAATTTATTTATGTGATTATATATAAGTACCAACTACTTTTTTCTAAGTGCATTTTCATGTAAAATTTATATGAAAATATGAAAAATGTGTATGCATAGTATGATCGCGTTGATGCTTATCTGACATGACGTCTTGACAATCGCCTCTACTTTATCGACATTTCTGGAGCTCGTCATCCCCTCTGACTTGCATCCCCTCTGACATTCCCTTAACGTTCGCTCTACATCCAGAATGGGATTCGTCCGAAAGCGAGTTCTTCGTCAGACGCGTGTATCCCGCTCATGAAATCACCAGTACCGATCGCGACAATCGCCACGACCGGGAAATAAGTCGAGACGCGATGATGCCGGAGGACGATACTCGCCGGAAGGTACCGGTGGAGATACACTCGCGAGAAAGCTCGCGGGGTCAAGCACCGAGGGAGCAGCGGCCTTAACGACGCTCGCGCCGAGATTAATCTCCGCTCGCGCGCGACTTATGCAAAGTCATACTCGAGGTAACTCCGACTTCTCCGCGTAAGTTAATCAAGATCGGAATTAGCGGTCCCGCTACAGCCGCGCGTCATTAGGGGGGGAGGGAGGGGGGGAGGTTACCCAACGCGCCAGGCACGAGAAAAAATGGGGTAACTCGTTATGTAACTGCGAGGGTTGGCTCTCGGGACTCTGCTTGCCTCTTTTTACGGGGCCATCATTTGATTCGACAGCGAAGCAGGGAGTGCCGTACACTAAGAAAAATAGCTTCGCTAAAATACCAGTACTCGCAACAAATGATCGGTAATATAGGACAACAAACAATTCCGTTATGGAAACAAATGATTTGTTGTTTTCAATTTGCTGCCGTAGCAACACTTCTGTAATGGATATAGATGCTACTGCGCAGTTAATCCAATAAATTATAAATTTGATTTACCAGCTATGCAAAGGTTAGAAGTTACGTTCAGCAAATCAGTTGTATTAAGAAAAAAATGTTTCTTTATGCAAGAATTTTGGGAACGAAATAGCGATGCTTTATTTATTACAAAAATACTGGATTTATTTCTTCGAAATCACTTATTTTCTGTGCCGCAATATTTTACGTATATACCATCGCATCGCAGACTAAGCTGACAGCAGTGATGTGAGCTCCCACAGACTATTACGAAACGACAGTTTCATTTGACTTCGAACAAACTGCTTACGTCGCTTGCCATTATATTTGTTGGTGCTACTGATATTATAAGTTGTACTTACAATTTTGCACATCCAACAAATAATGTGATTTGCATCTCAGGCAATGTATGTTTGTTAAAATAACAAATGATGAAAGATGATTTGTAACGGTAACTATTCGTAACGATCATCAAACAGCAAACGTGTAAACTCTGGTAGCAGAAAGATTCTTCTCAGTGTATCACCTAAATATTTTTATATCTATAAAGATATTTAGGTGATACACTGAGATATTTAGGTGATACCACAGAAGGAGGAGGGCATACATGGACAGCAGGTCTTAAAGGATACCTTTGACTTTGAGAGACTGACAGCTGTACCATTTGGTACAGTAACATTGTTTCTCTCTAGTAGTCGCCGTGCGCTCGGGATCTGCGTATCTTTTTCGTTCCAGAAAGAGAAAAATATCGAGAGCGCGGTCCTGCTAGGCCAGGACTCGAACTCTCCTCTTCCTAGATAACGCTCAGAGATGCCGTTCGGAAGCGACATCTCTTGGCGCGATCCCGAGCGCACGGCGACTACTAGAGAGAAACAATGTTACTGTACCAAATGGTACAGCTGTCAGTCTCTCAAAGTCAAAGGTTGCTATCCTTTAAGACCTGCTGTCCTGTCATGTATGCCCGTCTCCACCGTTGCCCCTCCTCATCCGGTGCAAATAATACAAATAAGCCCCGGGGTCGACACCAATTTTTTGGCAGCCCCCGGGTGCTTGGACGCAATGCGCCATGGGGGATCCACCATAGAAGGGGCGTCCACAATTCGTTATAGAGCAACGTTATATAAGTAGGACGGATCAAAATAATCAGAAACGCGTTATGTGCGATTTCCGCTGTATTTACTCCGTAATTAATTAAACTTCATGAGCCAAGGAGCGCACGGGGGAGTAGAACAAACTCCTTGTAGACAAGTTTAATGAAAAATGATCTTTATTCTGCAAGAAAAATAGCTTACTTCTGATCATTTCTTAGCAACGGCGAGTAACAGCTGATTTCGAGAAACGAAATAACGCAGCCAGCAGTGAGCGGCGTGTAACACCGCGCACCGAAAAAGGACACGTTTCTCGAAATCAGCTGTTCGCTACCGTTGCTAAGTTGCTAAGAAATTATAAGTAAGCCATTTTTCTTACGCACACTGAAAGTCATTTTTCATTAGACATGTTTACAGAGTCCGTCCCACCGCTTCCTGCGCGCTAATTGGTTTAATTAATTGCAGAGTAAGTATTGAAAAAATTGACAAATGTGGTACATAACTTTTCCTATCATTTCAACCCGTTCTATCGGTACACCGCGGTCCATAACGAATTGTCGGACCTCTTGCATACACATTATATTATACTACTTATATCATTTTGTTTTCAATTTTTGTAATTCCAATTTGCAGTCTCAAACGTGACTGTTAATTAATAATTCCCTCCCATGTGTACGCGAGGTGTAAATTAATGTTTTCTCTTTATAATTCTTTCTCTTTTCTTCGTAGTGAATAGAGGAATTAAAATCATCAAGCCTCATCGTTCCCGACGGCGAGTCGCTCGCGTCGATCGCCCGCGGCGATCGCGCGCAGGAGGAGCGTACAACTGAAAAAAAGGTTCCTTCTGACGGTTGCCCTTGGCCGTGACTAGGCCGTCCTCAGCGTGTACGTGATTACCTTGGACAAGGAGTCCCAAAAGCTTGCGTCATCCGGCTCATTCCGATGCCTGCTCGACCCGTACACGCGGAAACGCATCCAAATGCACCTTCCTCGGTTTCCATTAGGCCGAACCGCCACGTGCCTCGCCCGGGCGATGCGTCACGACGCACGAGACGAGTTCCTTTCGGGCCAATTCGAATTAAGCTATGGGATTCGTAGTTAACCGCGCGACACCGGTTCGCGGCACCGCGACCATTAATTAGCGATTAATGTCTTCGTAAAAGTGACGAATCTTGATCGTTCAAAAAGAAAAGAAAGAAAAAACAAGAGAAGGAATGGATCCACGCATAAATCAAGCTGATTGAATCCTGACTCGCAGTGCTCTCTGAATCTCTCATGGTAAAAATTCACTGGGAAAGTAGCAGCGAGTCACTCGAATTCCAGTAATTTTCACTCATACAGAATGCATTTTCCGCTCTAAATCATCGAGTAAATATTTTCACTTGAAATTAAAGAGTGAATCTAATATACTCTACCGTCAAAGAAACGTTTTCACTCTAATCAACTGAAATATTCGCTTACATGGAGCGAAAATCCACTCTAAGTTTCAGTGAAACATTCAGGCTAGTGATTTCAAATAAAAGTAAAGAAAGTAAAAACGGGGTTTAAAACAATACCCAGGATGTTGCTGATCTTTTTTAGTATTCATCTTGAGAAGAACGGAGGATATAAAATTGCGAAATGATCCTTATAAAACATATATGCTTGTACCTGAATTTTATTAAAATCGGAATAATATTACAATTAAGGTTCCTTGAACCTCGCTGCGACCATGTTGAATTTGTAACATCAGAAGCAAAGAACGTACTGACGAAAGTTGCGTGCCATTTCTAAACAAAAATAAATATAGACGAAAGAGCATTTGAGACTGTTTGAACATACTTGTAAAATTATCCGAAAGGTATCATTTTCCTCTGACAATAAATAGTCGTATAATAAGTAGTGAAATGAAGCAGACTCATTTCATTATTTCACGTGTCTCATTTCACAATTTATTACACGATCTATTATACGATTATTTTTTGATCATCAAGGGAAATAGATATCGTTCGGGCAATTTTACAAGTGTGCTCAAGCAACCTCAAATGCTCTTTCGTCCATATTTATCTTTATTCAGAAATGGCACGCAACTTTCGTCAACATACCCCATTCATTGCTTCAGAAATAAAAAAAAAAAACTGATTTAGTAGTAATAAAATATAAATTTCTAAATTTCTCGAAATTTTTTATATCTTATATTAATAATTTTATATTAACATTCTTCATCGTGAGTGAATAAAGTTAAGCGACGTGTGACTAGCTCGAACGAAATTTTTTGCAAGTGTTTCGGATAATGAGAGCAATTTTCGTTTATAAAGTGATTGAAATCGAGCGTATGGGCGGACGAGGTAGAGTCGGCAGGTGGGCTGTAGAGATCTCTCGCAGAGATTCCAAAACTGCTCATCAGAATACATATTTTATATGTAGCCTTATTCTCCGCTACTGCGCAACTGAACCTGACACCAGACCAAAATGGTTGTTGCATATTTTGGTTATTACAAAACAAAATATACGATTAACAAGATGGGCATTAACATATACACTGAGAGAGAAATATAGTTGCTTTTGGCGTCAACTATACTTTTTTGTGATTTTAACCAGAAAAATAATTAAAATAATAATTATAATTAATTATTATAAAATAATAAGAACCATCTTTCTAATAACACTTACTAAAGCAACTTCTAATTATCTTCTAATTATTTTTGTGGTTAAAATAGTACAAAAGCGTATAATTGACGCCAAAGGCAACTATATTTTTCTCTCAGTGTAGAAAAAGGCCGTTTGTATCATGTTTGTACAAGTCGGTCATAATAATCAGCTGTCTAAGGAGTTGTAACCTCGAAAGTCTGAAATACGGGACATCTAGCCCCAGTCTCTCTCACTTTCATTATCGCTTGAGTGAAAATACTGCCCGCTTTTTATTTTGAGCGAAGTTCCACCCCAAGAAGTTTGGAGAGTAGCAAAAATTGTCTAATTTCGCGTGCTTAATATTCCCGGCGAGAAACATTAACGGCGCCACCGACTCGACTCGATCCGGCTCAGCTCGGCTCGGCTCGGTTCAGTTCGGCTTAGCTAAGCTAAGCTCGAGCACGCAATATAACGAAGTGCTCCTTGCGCCGGGACTTATCTCGGAGTGCGTGTTTCGTTTTTCCGAGTGAATTACGTTACCTCGTATGATTGACGGCCGGCCCTTAACAGGCCAGGAAATGTGCGCCCGCGCTCACGATGTACTCTTATTCGCCGTACTTTTAATAACTTTCGAGCAGCGAGCCGCAATCACCGGCTGCTCGCTCGCTCGCTCGCTCGCTCGCGGCGATTACGCCGCCGAGAGTAGAGCGGAGCGGACGAGCAGGAAGAGACGGAAAAGAAGGCGGGCAAGACACGGTCCGGGTCGTCCCGTGTCTTGCCCGCCTTCTTCTCCGTCTTCTGACCGTCCTCTTCTTCATCATTCTCCTCTTCTTCAGGAAGATTCGCCTGGGGGTTGAGGCTGCTCGTCGCGCCGGAGTTATTACCGTCGCCTATAAAGTCACTAGACGCGCACTTGGTCAAACATCGGCGTATCTAGAGTAGTCTCCGGCGCGGTATTATGTACCGAACCGCGCTTGTTAAGCGTTTACGCCGATCGTAAAGCCTGAGAGCGCCGCCGCCGCCGTCACCGCCGTCGCCCTCGTAAACACAGTCTGCCTTGCACATCGCGCTAACGCTAATGTAGCTGGCGCTACGTCACATTACACACCACATTACACACCACACTACACACGCACGCTCCACCTGCACCGCCGCCGCCGATAATTGTCCGACGGTTCTAGGGCGCGCGAATGCATAACTTTTAAGTGGCACCCTCGACTCCATGTAATCATGCAAATTATGCGAATCAACTATTCGTAGTTTCTTCGGCCTGGTCGGCGGGCCCGCCTTTTCATTCGTTCGTTCATTCGCTCGCTCGCTCGTTCGCTCGTTCGTTCCTGTTTGGACGACGACGACCGTAACCGTGAGACGCGATCGGAGAACCTTCAATTCCCACCCTCTGCCCGTTCGTACGCTCGCCGTTAGGTAATTACCGCTCTCAGCGGGTACAATGGGAAGACTACGCCGAAAGGGAAGAGATCTAACGTGTAGGCAGCTCGGGTTTCAGCGGCTATGAAATAGCGTGTAAAGACGCTCGACAGGATGTCTGACGGAAGAGACGCGCGAACGCACGTATGTGTGCAAGTCAAACCAAACAAAAAATTCCTCTGCCACTTTCCAAACAATCACGTGAAATCTCGAGATATCAATAAAAGAAAATTAGCGAATCAGTAATTAGCGACGCTGTGGGATGAGCTCTGTAAACGCGAAAATGGTCGAGACGTCTTTTAGCGACGGTGCACTGAGAGAAAAGACTGGTAACTATAACAAACTGCATTTAGTTACAGAAATTCGTTGAATTCTTAGTAACTAATACTAAATATGATAATAATTACCAAATATTTAATAGATCGGGAGTATGACGTAATTGCACTCACAGTAACATCAATTAAATAATTTAGTAATAGTTACTTAATGTTAAATATTTAATATGAAATATATTACAGTTATGAACAGATATTTGATAATTGTTATGAAATTGTTATATCCCATGTAATAAAAAATTCAGTAGGTACGAGTTCTATTTTGTTACCAGTATAAAAAATTCATTCATTTGCAGCTATTACATCGTTTCAATATCTATTATTACAGATGGTTGGTTGAACCTACCAAAAATTTTGTAACTATTACAAAATCGCTTATTTTGCTCAACTATTCAATAAGTTTTATTTACCAAATATATTCTGGAAGCAAATAAATTTTACTTCTGTCAAATAAATAATTTATTTTACAGAACTAAATTAATTAATAAGTATTGCCATAGCTTTGGCCCGCTATATTTACGTCTATCATTTAGTAATAGTAACCAAATTTTGATAATATTTACTAAATCCTTCTCTCAGTGTGGCTATCGGTTGATAACTGAAAGCGGAGTAACGATGCGAGCGACGCGGAAACAATTGTTTTTCGACCTAATCTATTACACATGCGTTGGCATGTCTTATATAGGCATTTCTTCTAATATCTTCAATCTTTAGAAGCATTATTAAAAAATGAAAATGTGTAACTTCTCAAAGGAATTATCTAATGACGCCAAGAAATAATAGATAACTTTGAAATCAAATGTTCTTCTTTGGTGGAACCGAAAACGAAATGTTTCTTGCTTCCAATTGTCTCAAACTGAAATCAGTGTGATCACTATAAATGATAAATCATAAATATTTGTGGGCTCTAGAGAAGTTCAATTAAACAAAGGGCTAGTAAGTAGTCCTTCCCTTTAAGTAAGTCTTTCCGTATAAGTGATAGGGAATTAATTAACTTTAGGAAGATAGCGTAACTTCTATACCTACTGAGAGACCTCAAGTTCCCTCCTCTAGTAATTATTTATCGCCCATCAAAATAGATATCACTGTTTTCTTGTGAGTAAAAATCATGAGTAAAAATCATTCGTACTACCTGATTTAATTCATACTAACCTAAACATAGGTTATCACTAGATTGAGGCTTTCAATATGAATGAAAGTTACCCATGTGGTTTTGCTCGTTGAATTATAATCGCATCATTCCAATGACACAAGAACAAAACCTCCTCCCGTCCTCACTATTCAATCTCACTTCTTTTCCTGGAACCCGTAGAAAAAATGTATTTAAATGCGCAAACGAATGATAAAACAACGCGAGCGCGAGGCAGCAGAGCGCACGGCGTGCTTAAATTGAATCCTGATTGCGAGAGAGAGAAGAAGGGGCGAGGAGGGAGACCACAGTGGCGGCAGAGAGTGCCTACTAAACTTGGCCGCCACGCTTTTCACGGTAACGAACCTTCAGGATGGTACAATTTCCTTCGTCGCCCGGGACGTCTCTCAGCCACGTTCCGCAACTTTAGCATTGCTAATGCGGTACACGTCGGATTAACGTTCGCCGCGCTAGCGAGAGAGCTTCCGCGCCAGGGAGGAGGAGGGGGGAGGAGGAGAGCCTCGCGGAACGAGAGCGGCCGCAATTTTCCAATTCAGAGGAAACGAGTTCTTTCCCGCGAGCTTCCTCAAATTCTACTTTCCGCCGCCGCCGCTATGCGTTCACCATCGAGGCGTTTAACCTCGTATCCGGCAAGCCCTATCCTTTAAATGTAAACGGACAATGCAATTTCTGCAGCAAGAAACAAAAAGTCACATGAGAACGATGTACACTCATTTGCATAAACGGTCTTCTCACATTTTTTCCGGTAAAGTTAGCGCCGATTGTTCCAATTTCTTGGTAAGCTATCTGACAGTTAAATCATATGTCTGTATCTGCCCAGTTTGAGGAAAAAACAAAGACAGCCGTATGATTTAGCTGTCAGGTAGCTTACCAAGAGGTTGGAACAATCAGCCCTTAAGAGCAAATTGTAGTCGCACGATTGCAAATTGCTACCCGCGATCTTTCACTGTAATTGGTTATAACAGGAATCGAAGTGACAGTACACAAATCGTTTGATATCCTAATTGCAACGCAGGATTTAGGATAAACGTTTTTGTTATACTCTCATCTGCTAGACGAAAGTATAATAAAGGATTAACATTCCATACATTGTCACTTCAGCTTCTGTTATCGTCGATTATCACACAAGTCCGTCAGTAAGTGGCTCGCAATCATGACTATTTTATACGATGTCTCTTTCACATAAAAAAATGTGAAATGTGAGAAAAACCATTGTGTAAACGAGTGTAATAAGGTAAAAGTACCAATACCCGGATATGTATTTAACCCTAGATATTCTTATTGTTTTGGTCTTTACATATAGATATATATTCAAAATTTCAACACAAAATATATATACAACACAAATATACATACAAAATATATATATGAGTATATATATATGAGTATATATATATATATATATATATATATATATATATATATATATGAGTACATAAATTTTATGTTAAAAGTTTAAATATTCGTATTTAAAGGCCAAAACAATAAGAATATTTAGGTATGTATCCGGGAATTGGTTACCTTACACTCGGTTACCAAATGATTTATGCACATGTTTCCTACTGAAGTCGCAGCGTTCCATGTTGCCACAATTCAGAGACATTGCTGACGTGCTTGCGCAATAATCGGCCATGACACGAGCCGAAATGACAATATATGAGACATCTGACGTCATATATGCAGCGGAAAATTCCGAGGAAACGTAAGTTGTTTTATTATCAGGTATACAAATGAGTAATTGACAATTTTCGGTTAAAAATACAAGGTTAATTAAAAAAATATATAAAAGAAATTTTTTAATCAAAATATTCACCATTGCTTTCTATAACTTTAAGCAATTTTTTGGGCAGCTGGTGGATTTTATCTCGGAAAAATGCTGTGTCTTTGGACACGATGAAGTCGTCAAGCAATTTTTGGATCTCATCCACTGATTGTGGATTGTGGAAGTGCGTGTCAGACAAAGTGTTGCGTCGATCGGAACAAGTGGTAATCGGAAGGAGCTATGTCTGATGAATACGTCGCGGATGCTGCAAGACGTCCCAGCCAAGATTCATTATGATGTCTTTTGTCTTACAAGCAATGTATGGCCTGGCGTTGTCATGCAGCAATTTCACAGGACGTTCTCCTTTGCCAGACGTTTTTGTTCCAATTCCTGACTCAAGCATATTAATTGGCGTTGGTTGCAGTCCGCAGTAACTGTTTCAACCGGTTCCAACGTCTCATAATAAATCACTTTCTTAATATTGCACCAAATGCAGAGCAAACCCTTCTTTCCGAAGCGTTTAGATTTTGCGACCGATGTTAATGGTTTGCCGAGATTCACCCGTGACTTTTTGCGTTTCGGATTGTCACAGAGTACATTTTTCATTGGCCGTAACGACTTTCCACAAGAAAGACTTTCTACGTTGCTTATTGGGAAGAGAAAGACACGCTGCCACTCGCTGATTTTTATTGGTTTCAGTGAATTCATACGGAACCTATTTTCTTTCTTTTTTTATCTTTTCCATCTCGCGTAGGCGTCTGGTATACTGCGTTACTTCCACCTGCTCTGCAAGCTCTTTTTGCATCTGTGCCGAATTTTTAGCGAGCAGTTGCTATAAATCATCGTTGTCGCACTTCCGATGGCCTTCTCCAAGGCGTTGCTTGTCGAGGACAGACTGAAATCATCGTTTCTAAACTATAATACTTAAATCAAAATGCACACACATCGTGCAATAAAACACCTTCGCCGAGAAATAAACAAATCGATTCACGCGCTTTTACGTTGACGTGTTGACGTCAACGTCAACGAACTGAATATATTTTAAGATTATGTTGAGCCAGACTAAATGTCATTTTGAATAGGAATTAATTCATTTCAATGTCATTTTGAAGAAGGAATTAATTCATTTCAACGTTATTTTTTAACTGCTTAAAAAATTCTTAGATCTTCCATTTTGTACACCCATAATTCTTATTTATCAAATAAGAGTACAATAAAGGATCAATAATTATACGTGCACGTTATACAATTCACCTCGTCTCGGCTCCTGATATAACCGATTACCACAGCAGTGCCTCTCAATTGTGACAACCAGGAACGTTGCAAATTTATCCGGGAAAATGTGTATAAAACAGCAGTCGAGTATACACGCGGTACTTACTTTCACGACGGAATCAATTTCCGCATCAGAGAACAAGTTTCGCGTAATATCCGCGCGATCTCCACGTGACCAGTTTCTATCCAATTTCGCAGTCACCCGCTCACTATTCCTTTGTGGAGTCTAAAAAATGCGCCAAATTAAGGCCGACGATTCTCCCCCCCCCCCTCCCCAGCCCTGCGCCCACTTACCCTTTCCGCTCATCGAGGGAACTTTGTTTCCTGCCTTGCGCCGCCGGCCCGTAAGTGGATTAACGTTGATCCTATTCGCGTTTGGCATGGGCGATGCGGCGATATTCCCGGTACGCCTCGGGAACTGGGAATGCGCCGCGAAAATACGGACGGGCGAACGTAACGTAGATTATGTAATAAACCGCTGACTGTCGCGCGCGGCAGCTGCGGAATTACGCGACGAGGGCGAGAGCGGAAGAGGGCGAGGGACGCGGGGGAGAGTCGAAGGGAATGAGAAAAAGATGTGGAATTCGCTAAATGCGGAACGGAACAGCGGACCGCGTCCAAGGTGGCTAAAGCGTGGGGCGGGAGGGGGGGAGGGAAAGGGAGGTTAAACGAAGTTGGACGCGCGCCAACCTGAGCTTGCATCGGCGATATTTATGACTGGCGCTAGACGATCTATATGATTAAGGTCTTCAAAGTTCCTGCCTTAACCTGGCGGTGCGCGCGAACGAACGACGTCGTCGTAAAGTACCGAGAGAAGGACGACGCGATACGAACAGGCACGAGTTATGACTCCGCCCTGATTCGCAGTTATCCCAGTTATACTCCCCCTCCTCTCCTCTCTGCCGCCACGACGCGATTTTGGGACACGTTCGTTCCTGGAAGAGGTTCTGGAAGGATCTCGTCCCGAGATAAAGTCCCGAGAGTCGCGGGTGAACAACGTCGCCTCGTCGACGAAGAAGAGTCGCAGGGCGCGACCTTAAGGGATATCAGTCTCTGCCGAGACTGACATCGTGCAGTCGTCCAAGCCGCAATTCCGTCGCGACGTTTCATCGTCAATCGGAGAAGCCCACGAAGAGTCGATTAACGAAACTTGGCGACGAAACGACCGTCGAATTCGGAGGTCTCTTTCACGAGACGCAAATTTCAGCTGGTGTCTCAACGGCGGAGTTATTAATAGAGGTTCCGCAACCCCTTCCTTCTCTATGCGGCCCTCACCGCAGAGGTCAGAAGAATTTGCCCGTAGGAAACAAGAGTGGGAAGGACTCCACCGGCTATCGCGTTTTCTGCGTGTCACTGGGTTACTACGAGATCCCCGGTTCTCGTGAATGACCAGCTAGACTCGCGTAACCGGTTTAGCGCGACCGGAGAGGTCACAAATCAACTTATCTCGACATTTGGGCAACGCGTGGAGATCGCTGCGCACCGCGCCGAAGAAAGTGGTTATCGTCGCGATTGAACGTTTAGCAACAACACGGCGTCTAAATGAACTCGACCGGTGAGAGCTGCGACGTTGAACCTGACATTTGTTTGGAACAAGTCGAAGCATCGAGATAACACACCGCCGCGATTCTTTCCTGAAGTCTACTTCCGAAGCGGACTCTCTCTCAGAAGTCTTGCGACGAGCACCGTCATAGAGAGTCCCAATCAAAAACTGAAGATAACTTCATCTTAAAGAAAAATCAATAAATTAATAATATACGTTAAAAAAAAGTACGTAGGGCTTACGAGAACTCAGACGATTGCATCGGTAAAAAGAGTATTTCGGCAGTAATCAATAAATATTCACTGATTTTCAGTGAAAACACTCCTATTTTATCGCTTCATTTTATATCCCATTGACCAGTGGAAGTAAAATTATACTGCAAAACCTGTAGTATACGAATTTATTATACGCTGTGCCAAATTCAACTTTTTGTGTTTGTAGCGATGGAACATGATTCGCGTGCAATAACACTATCTGTGTTTCTAAACTGCATTAATAGTAGGAACAGATGCTACTATTAACTGATTCTTTCAGGGAGATTTTACTGATTACAGTGCTGTGCTTTTAATTGAACTATCAGTATAGCATTTCAGTGAAGAATATACTGACTGTACTTTAGAGAGTAGGAATTTTCTGGGCGGAACTCTTTTTATCGCAATTATCTAAACGCGCGATTTGTTTCTTTTATTGTCACTGCAGTGTTCGTCACATTAATAAGGAGGAAAATTGAGACAAAAACGTTTGTTTTTATTGATAATAATTTACTGATTTTTCTTTAAGATGAAAATTAAATAAGAATTTTATTAAATAAGAACTTTTTAAAAATAATTATACTTATTTATAATAAAGGAACGCCATTTATCTACTACTTCTGATAAATCTTACTCGCTGGATCGGATCGCGGGTATACGATGCGTCTCTTTTTCCTTTTTTTAATGGATATCTAGGAGCATTTGTGATTTCAATTATTTAATAATATACGTATTTAGAGCAAAATTTGCAAAATTTATTTTATTGGAGAGCTTGAATATTTGGAGTTTTAATTGTGTTATGCTTATATTCAGCTAATTTATGTAAAAAGATTTTAATTCACTTATATATTTTCGCAATAAATACAAATTCAGCTAATTTATCAAAACAAACGATTGTCACAAATTGGGAGTGTCTCTAACTAGAACATTCACCTTAACATTCTTTAAAAAAAGAAAAAGATACAAAGACTCGAACGAACCACAATTTTGCAAATTAGCTCCCGTCTCACTGTAATTTCCGTTTCGTATTCTACGCAACTGACATGAAACTATTCAAGAAGGTTTCCGACCGGAATTGTTCAATTATTTCCTAGATTTCTATCATGTTTTCTAGAGAAAACGGAATTATAGCAATTGGAAACCTTTCCGCATACTTCCACAACACCTGTCTCGATCGCGTTTCGCCGAAAATCGTTGGGTCGCGCGAGCCCACCGTTCTCCGTGTTGATTCCACCAACACCTAACTGTAACCGCCTCGAGCCTCACAGCAGGGTCTTCTGGTACCGGAGATATTAAATTAGAAGTGTCACGTCTGCGCCGTGGCGTAGACTCGCGTCTCTTCACTTCGCCTCGCGACCCTTCCAACGATTCGGAGCGATAATTGGACGCAGTCTTGCGCGCGGCTGTTAACTATTCACCTACAAATATATCCATGACCTCGCATCCAATTCGTGCTTCCGCGTCGTACACCCGCGATCCGATCCAGCGAGACGCGGTTTCAACGGACATCGCGCGTCATGACCGCGCGATATGACGCCGAGAGAACGAGAGAAAACGGAAAGAAGATACGGGCAGAGAAAAGGAAGGAAAGAAGAGAATCGGCCTCTCTCGCGCGCGCGGAGCCGGTCGCGTGTGTCAGGCCAGACATTACCGCGTTACATAATGCCGCAGCGATTAGATAATCGTAATTATAGGTTGCGCAGGAAGTGCAACGGAGTCCCCGAGGCCCATAATCAGACCCACCCACTCGCGCGCATGTAACGTGTAGCACACGCGCGCGCACGCACACATACACACACACACACACGCACCGTGCACCATCATCCCCACACAGCCGCCGGTACGATGATGACGTCCGTGCCTTGTAGCATGCGTCTGATGTGTGCCACGCACGAATCTCCGGCGGATCGAGTTTCCTGGCTGCTGCGGGAAACTCGAGACGAGACATAGTGTTACCGGGGGCTATCGGCGGCAGCGGGGAGGAGGCGGGACAGAACGAGGACGAGGGGGCAGGAGGCGAAGGTAACAGCGCGCGGCATCGCGCGGAGAAGCGTAGCGGAAGGCATGTCGCGGAATGTCCGAAGGCTATCGCGGAGCATCGAAAGGCATCGGCGAACATTGCCGGGGGGAGACCATTACCGAAGACAGAGGGGGAAAGGGGGAAAGAGAAAGAGAGAGAAAGCCAGAAAACAGAGGAGACTTACCTGATCTGTCAAATTGGTGATGCGTGGCTCGGACATACTGACGGCAGTTTGACGGTACCTTTCGCCAGGCCGCGACCTTGGAGAGCGCGGAGGAACGCGTGTACGCGGGTGCCGGATGCGTGTGGGAGATGCGTCAGTGGCGCATCAGCGGACAGTCTGACAGGAACGGGCGTCGAGGACCGGCGCGATTCACTGTTATTTCATTTTTATTCTCTCTCTCTCTCTCTCTCTTTCTCCTTTTATTATTTTTTTTGTTTCTTTTTCGCTCGCGGACTCGCCGGACGGATGACGCGGGTGTCTGCCGGAGAGTTGAACGAGAGAGTGAGAGAGAGAGGAAGGGCTAGAGGCCGCGACGGAGGGGGGATGCGGCAGGGAGAAATCGTTCAATGTCAAGGTTACATGGGCGCACGCGCACAGAAACGGCCGTACGTTGAAGAGAGACAGGGCGGAAGCGTGGAAGGACGGGTGGCGATCGTGGAGGAGGTGAAGGAAGAGGAAGAGAGGAGGAAGAACAGGAGAGGAGGAGGAGGAGGAGGAGGACCAGCTAGCCTTGGGAGGATGCTCCCCAGTGGGGATAAGTTGCATCTCCCGACTGCATCTGGTCGGCGAAAATATAATGCCAATTGCGTGCGCCTCCGCCAACGCCACCGCCGCCAGGCCAGGACATGGCCGGGTTTACTGAGTAAGCACGTCGAATTTATTTGGGCGAGAACAGCCGCGAGCGAGATCGCGCAGGCAACGCCGTTCGTATTCGCGAGATACGCGGGAGCGTCCCGTTACATGGTCCGCGTCCCGAGAAGCCTGGAGAGAACGGGTCGCTTAAAAATAAAGAGAGAAAAAATTGGGAGCAGAAAAGGAAGGAATCGATTCTGCAAGAAGATCGACGCGATATCGAAGATTCGGACGACGCGTTCTCGTATCGGCGAGAGGGGCTACCGCCACAAGCTCGCCGAATCTTCCAGCAGAGAGATAACATCGCGCGTTTTATTCGCGGTGAGATAAAATTTCGAATCAGATCGTCGTATTTATCGTCGAGCGTTTTAAGGGGATGCTATTACTTGGGAACTCTGCCGGCAAAATACGGACTTTTCCTGCAAAATTCACGTCGCGCATTGATTGCGCAGGATTTCCAATGCTTTTGCATAATGAAATGGCGCGTGGAAAAATACATTTTGGAGTGTTGCTTCGATATGTAAGGAGAATGATAAAAAAAAAGTTCGAAATTGATATCTCGAGCTGTCAGTTAGCGTAAATATTTGCTTGATACAAAAGTTTTGCAGCTTGTACATATGTGTTTGCTCCACTTAGGAGAATTTCAAAGAGCATTGCTGTACCTTAAGAATTCAAGGAAAATGGAAAATATACGAAATCTTTACAGAAATATTTCTACACATTCGAGATTTATGTTTTTCACAGAAATATTTCTACACATTCGAGATTTATGTTTTTCACTAATTATGATAAAACAAGACAGCACACATTTATAGAGGGTGTCTTTAAACAATAGTGCCACTGCTCGTGAGAGTGACATTACGTCAAACTGAAGGAAATATTTCTCTATTATTTTTCAAAAAACCATGTAAAAATTTTTGAGTTATAAATCAAAGAAGACTCGTGAATAATTACGCATCATATGATAAATGATATATTTGCGAAGTCTACCGCCATAAATTAAGTCAAACTATATTGTATGTTAAGTCAAACTGAACAAAAAATTCCTCTACTACTTTACAAATAATCACGTAGATTTTTAATTATTAATTAAAGACGATTGTTGTGCGAAAATGTACCAATGTTTCCCTTGATTAATACGTAAAAAACTACGTGATTATTTGCAAAACGGTAAAAGACTTTTTTATTTTCAACTTGACCTAATCTACAGACATACGACGGCAGCTATCACAAGTTTATCTATCATATGGCGTATGATCGTTCACGAATCTTCTTTAATTAATAATTCAAAATTTTATTTTTTAGTTTTCTGAAAAATGGTAGTGAAATTTTTTATCACCTTTGAGCTAATCTACATTCTCACAAGCGGTGGCATCACTGTTCTAAGACACCCTGTATAATATCTATGTCTATATAGGGTGTTCCAAAACAACCTCTAAAGTTTTCATGGAGGCATAGTATAGATTAAAGTATGCATAAAAGTCCAGTACCGTGTTGCGATATTCGGAATAATTATCAAGATAATAATTAAAGAAGATTTGTGAATTTTAATTCAATTTTATATAAAAATTGCCACTTTTCTCATAGTTTATTACTTAAAATTATCCATAATTATGATAGGTGCTAACGATAACATTGTTTATTGTTACTATTGCTAATGACAAGAATTTGCAAAAAGCTAGTTTGTTTCACAAATTATTTAATTATTAAAAAAAATTATTTAAAATTTAATTTATTTAATTATTAAACGTAATTTAATATCTTTCAGTTCTTAACTTCTTTTTTATTTCAATTCAATTTTATATAAAAATTGCCACTTTTCACAGTTTATTACCTAAAATTATTCTCATAACTATAACAGATATTAACGACAAGTATCGTTTATGGCTTATTATTATTGTTGGTAACGACAAGAATTTAAAAAAGTTTGTTTCGAATATTTATTTAATTATTAAGTGTAATTTAATGTCATTCAATTTCTAACTTCTTTTTTATTTAAATTAAATTTTGTATAAGAATTGCTATTTTTCGTAGTTCATCACCTAAAATTATTCATAATTACGACAGACGCTAACGACGTCTGTCGTTAGAGTGTCGAGCCGACACTCAGTAAGGTGTGTACAGAATAGCGGCCCAGGATTGCATCGTGAATAGCGGAGAATAGCTGCAGAAACTTCAGGAAGGTAGAAATTGGCGAATGACTGTCGCGAGGAGACTCTTAAGCAAAATATCATTATTTGCGTTAAACAACGCTTTTAGTATGTCAGTGATTCGCGTATCGCATTAATGCTCTCACGATGGAATCTCGGTGAAACGGTATAAATTCGAGAGCTGCGAAGTTCCGCGGTGCTCTCGCCTTCAGGCCGTTTTCGGTAGCCGACTTTAATGCGCTTCTGGGGAGCGCGCGCGCGAGGGGCGCGGCGACGGTAGTTTCGAGTGCAATTTAAGTTATATCCTGACGGTAACATCGATGCGAGGCGCAATCTCCACAATGGGAGCGCCGTTTTCGCGAATCCCGTCGTCGTCGTGGATTCGTTAATTGCGCCGGCGGTATAAGACGAAGGCGCGCGCGTTCCATTTAGTCGGCGAATTGCGAGCCGCCTCTTCTCCTCGCGAAAAGGAGAAGCGGAAGCCGGGGAAGCGAAATTGACGCCGGGCCCGATAGTCGACTTCCGCGTAAACTCGTATCGTCCGCGTGCGCGCGCCCGCGAGGGAGAGAAAGAGAGAGAGAGAGAGAGAGAGAGAGAGAGAGAGAGAGAGAGAGAGAGAGATCGCGAAGTATCGGAAAACGATGCGAGATGAAGCACCGTCGGGAGAGAATCGCGAAGCGGCTATACAGGGAGTTTCCGCAATAGGCGCGGCGCGCTCGCGCGAGATATTCTTCTTCGTGAACGAACACGAATTTTCCCCGAGTAAAAACGTCGAGGGTGGGTGGATAGGTCGGTTGGTTGGTTGGTGGTATCGATGGCTCTCAAGAAGAGTGCGGTATCGCGGCGTTCGCCAAATGCGTTTACCGACGATCGCCTTGAATGGCGATACTCTCTCTCCGGCATCCGCCGGGGAGAAGAAATTGAAAAATGGCTCGCCCGCAACTTTCGACGTGGGAAAAAATTGAAAAATAGCTCTTAATTTTCTAACAGAAAATGACCGCCCGAGAGGGATGTTCGAGGTGTTTTCCCGAAACTTTACGCAGTTCCCAACTGCGTCTAATGGTACCCCGCCGCTACAAAATGTCGTCTTTCTTTGAGGACATTATAACGCTCTTTCCGCTCTCTCTCTCTCTCTCTCTCTCTCTCTACGAAAGGTTAAATAAATTTTAGCGCAAACGAAACGACGGCAGCTAGCTCGATCAGTGCAGTTTCGGCGAGTTCGTCGCGACATAAATGTCAGACGAGCGAACGGAAGAAGGATATTTTTCCCTCGCTCGTGATTCCCTCTCCGCGCCCCCTCTCTCCCATTTCCTCCACCCTTCGGCCGCGGGCGACCAGCGCTTTAATTTATACCCCGGTGGCCCCGTCTCGCTCCTCTCTCGTTCCCCTCTCTCTTTCTCTCTCTCTCTCTCTTGCCTGAGTCCGTCTCGCCGAGCCGCGAATAAAGCTGCCGGCGAAGTTTTTAGTGCTGGTCGCGCACTTTTCGAAAAGCACCGAGCGGAGCACTTGCGCGAGCTTTAAACGGCCACATACTACCATCGATAAAGAGGGTCGTAAAGACGGCAAGGCAGCAACTCGTCTTGCGTACGAGAGAGAGAAGAGGGAGGGAGAGAGAGAGAGAGAGAGAGAAGAGGCCGGAAGGTAGAAAGGAGCGGCGGCGAAGGTGGAGGATGAGAAAGAGCAAAGGAAGAAGTGGAGGAGGGGGAGGGGAACGAGAGAGAGAGAGAGAGAGAGAGAGAGAGAGAGAGAGAGAGCTCGCATGTGTTTCGTTTTTGGACGACGATGTAGACGAACACAGGAAGATACCGGCGAAGAAGTGCGCAAAAACTGCATCGTAAGTGCACCGGCGAACCGACGCCGAATTTTATACTTGCTTCTGCGGCCATATACAGAAGCGTAATCATCCCTTCCCCGAAATTGGGGAGAGAGATAGAGTGAAGGAAAGAAAGAGAGACAGGGGGAGAGGGAGGGAAAGAGGGGAAAAAAGAGAGAAATCTCACTGCCGAAATTATAGTTTTACGTCCATGCGAGAAGGTTATAATATCAAATTTTCTCGCGTGCTTCAAATTTACTTCAAATTCGCGGAAACGATCTCGCGAACTTCGGACGGCGATGCGACTTTAAAGACTGTAATAACGATTAACAAGTGGGACAAGCCACTTTCGTATCGCGCAACTGCGAGATCGTTCCGACCACCGCTGCGTTGTCGTTGATAATCGTGGAAGAAATTTCACGGGATTCGTGGAAAACGATGCGAGTATGAGGGGACGATGACGGACACGCGAGAATGTTATTCGGAGCTGTTCGCAAGTTATTGCAACGCGAATTAGAGTAGAACCATGCAATACGCCGTAGCTGACCAAGCGTCTCAAACTCTTTTCTCGAAAATTAAACGTGGAAACGACTCAAGAGTAGTGTTCCGACATGTCTTAGTGCGTCTCTCGTCAGGATACATTTTAATGTCGCATCTGGTTATTAAATATATCGAAAAAGAAACGGTTTACAGATTCATGTGAGCAGTCTACAAATTAATGTTACAGTTAAACACAGTATGACGATAGTTAGAGACAGTAGAACGATATGGTACTCTCTTAAAATAAATCAGTGAAACATCACTGAAAACAGTGAATATATATTGATTTGCAGTTATAAGTGTTGCATTGAAAGTGTTCAGTGCTATACTTATAGCTGATATCAGTGACTATTCACTGATTCACTTTACGAGAGTAGGTATCTATTGAATGTAAAATAGAAAAGAGTAATTATAAAATTATTAATAAAGAGAAAGTATGTGTAACTAGACACTGATAGGTAGGGCAAAAGCATAAGTAATGTAAAAGTTAGGTTAGAGTTAGGTGAAAATTAAGAAGATTGTGAAAGAAGATTACAAGGATATTTAGGTAACGAGGATAATATTCAAAGTAAGCAAAGTCAATTAAAAAGAAGTAATGTAACTATAGGATTATTAGTAATTAAATAAATAAAAATAAGTAATAGATGGATGTGTGTGTGTGGTTAAGGAACATAATTGTAAACCGAATTTCCTTCTGGGCTATGAGTTGAAGAAAAATATATACTGGTACTTTGGTAATAATTATTTTTCTATGTGATTATAGTTACAAAATCAAACATTTTTTCTCAGTGTGAGGCATTTTACAGTGCAGAATGTTGACAAAACACTCCACTAAAGGTTCTTTAAGCAACTTTTTCCGTATTTTAACTTGTGATAACTCTCGAAGACGAATTAAGAAAAGAATGTAAGAATGTTGATAATTGAATAAATCAGAATTGCAACAAAGATATATATATATATATATATATATATATATATATATATATATATATATATATATATATATAAAACTTAACATTTTATTGGTCCTTAATTTATCGTGGACCTATTATATGTAGTTTTACCCACACACACACGAGTGAAATCGCGAGGTAACAGCGGGTGAGGCGTCTCGCGAGCGAGCGGATCGTTTAACCGAGAGTGCTGTACTCGATTATGGGCTAACCTAGTCGCCGCATATCCGCCTCGTCTGGGGACGACGACGATTATCACAGCGCAGACGACGACGGGCGATAACAATGACGGCGGAGATGGCGGGACGGAAACAACGCGGGAACGTCCGGCTTTATACCCCGTCGGCGATTTAGCCGGCGCACTCTCTCCCACAGTGCCGAAGATCTATACGCGGTGGAAACTCCTTCCTCCCTCGCGAACAACGGCGAAATCGTCGGCCACCGCAAGCGCGAAAGTTTGCCCGTTAAAATTGTGAACATCCTGCGTAGAAAGCCCTTTCGAGTGTTAGCGTCTTCTCTTTAGTGCGGAGACAATTTATTAACATCTTTGTATTATTGATATAAGTTATTGCTCGCACAGTAGTGTTTCAGAAGAAACGCTCACCAAGTGCACCACGTGATATTTCCATTAATTCCTACGAAATCTTCCTAAATTATTTTCAATTTTCTTAGTTCGGGGTGGCTGGGGATTTTAGCATCACTGTGATTGGGACATATGTAAGGTCGGCTAGATGATGAAAGGAAATGAATAGTGTTCCGCGCACGTTAAAACTGAAAAGATTGACATCCTTCCTTGATGAAATCGATGCCTTTTTGAAACCATAAATTTTATCACTTTTATTCTTACTTGTGCATGATTTTCCCTGTCAGTATTATGACTGAATATGATTAGAGCCATTTCCTTTTTTTGATCTGAGAATAAGTTTCAGTGCGATACTTCGTTAACGTTATTATCCTCCCGCAATAAGTGTAATGAAATGCAATCTTTAACCCATATAGCTCTTTTTGATTAATTTCTTATTGATTATCTCAAAGCCTTAATACAAGTTTACGTTCCTTTTAAGAGACTTTTTCCTTCGCTCACATCGCAATTTTTGATCATCTAAAACAAGGATTTGACAGCTGGAAAGCGAGAAGAAAGACTGGTTGACACGTATTATTCGCTTTCCTCATTCCGAAGAGTTAATTACGATTAGATTTCATTTCATTATGTTACCTCTCTCTACCTGTGTTTGGAAATGTTAGCAACAGTGCGGGAATCATCTCGGTGAATTTTCCACGAGATCCCGTGCATTCCAACTATGCAATTGTTTCCCTTCGCGTGCTCTCTCGCTCGCGCGACTCTTCCTCAAACGCTTCCGCCCTTTTCACTCGCTACGATGCAACATCTGATGGCGCGAGACGACGGTGCAGGCGGCAAGAGAAAGAGCGGAAGGAGGAGGGGAAGAGAACGAGGGAAGAGCGTCTCGGCGGAGTCGTAAAGTTAAATTAAAAATTTCCATGCGACGGCTCGGCGAAGAGTCGGAGACGGCGGAGGACCGATAAAGAAAACGCCGCGTCGGAAACGCTCCTGCACCCCTTGTTGTCCTTCCCTGCCTGCCGTCTTATTCCTGGCCGCTTCGGAGAAAATGGGTCAACTCGGTCGTTCGTTAATCTCAGCTCTGCTTCGAGCTGGACTCGTCTCCATGAGGTTTGCAAAGGAAGAGAGAGAGAGAGAAAGAGAGAGAAAGAGAAAAGAACAATCTGTTAGACGTCGTTAGAAATTTCTACGAGACAGATATTGCAGATCTCCGACGACTCGGAGTCGCACACGTATCGGGTGAATCAACGTGAATTGGTACAAATTAGTCGACATACTTTTTCTGCACTTTGTTACGTTCCTCGAGTCTAATTAGTATGTATAACAATTAAATTTCCGGGAAATTTAAGGCGACCAATCAGTTGAACGTGTTGATTAACACTCTCACAGAATACATATGCCTCTCTGGTATGCCTCGTAACACCCCCAGGTATAGATTTGTGTAATTTACTTCTTCTTTAAAAATTGTCCAGGTTTGCATTCTAAAACATCCTTTTTGAGGCAAATTTTATTTAATATTTATAGTTAACGTTACATTACTATAGAGTATCGAGTAAAATTTCTTCAAAAAGAACATTTTGAAATGCAATTCAGATTTTACACAGCTCAACTCTTTTCTTTTAATATGACAAAGCAAGTGTATTAATTTTATATTGTACGTCTAAAAGAAAAATCTTACTTTCTGTCGTTTTTTACTTTGTTTTTAATAATCATAATAATAATAATAAAGTGCCGTTTTCGTATTTAAAGACATTAAAGTCTCGGCGGTGTACTTCGAATTTTGACGCTCGTTTTAGATTTGTAACTTGTGCAAATTCCGATCTGTCTGTCATGCGTTTCGAAAAAACGTCGCGCGCGATTGGAAATACATTTTTAACGTAACGACGGCGATACACGTACGTCGTACTCGCGTGTAATAAAATGACTCGATGGGCGAAGAGGAGAAGAGAGGAGGCGAGAGAGTACGTGAAAGTTTCATAACCGGTGTGTCGCGACTATTTTCGGCGGGGGCATATTTCGGGGTGGAACGGCGAGGCAGGACGAGAGAACGACGTCGGGGAATACCCGGGAGTTTATGTCTACCTTTACGATCCAATTTTGCAGCGCGGATGTCCCTTCTCGGCATCGCGATTCGCCGTATGCAAACTCGAAGCTCTCCTCCCGCCTCACTCTCCCCTCCTTTTCCCATCTTCCTTCCGTTGACGAGAAAAAGCGGAGGGACGAAGATAAGAGCGGAGAAGAGGGACGCGCGCGCTCCGTTCACTGGATGCGCTTCGAGAAAACTTCCCGGGAAATAAAGAATAATGAAAACACAGGGGTAAAAGGGCGGAATAAAACAATCGCGCGCGGGGCTACGAAACGATACGCGCTCGCTCGCTCACTGCTTCTGGGTAGCACCTAAAATATGAGGACGCCTGTATAGCGAGAGAGACAGAGAAATAAGAGAGCAAGAGAACGAGAGGAAAAGGAGAAAGAGAAAGAGAGAGAGAGAGAGAGAGAGAGAGAGAGAGAGAAGCAAGAGAAAGAGCGCGGAAAGAAAGGCGAAGAAGACCTCGTCGTTGAGGCTCGTCAGTCTCGCGCGTTTGGGCGATGCGCTCTTTTTTCCTCTTTCTCCATCCGTCTTTTTCCGTGTACTCTCCTCACACCCTCGCAGTACACACGCTCACACATACATGCCATCGCACTACACCACTCTCCGGGCTCACCCTGGCACACGGGGAGCCGCGCGCGCTCGTGTGCCATCTATAGCTCTTCCTCCATACCCCAAGAGGGCTCTCTCGCGTGGATATATAGGTAGAAGCCGGGTTGGTCGATAGTTCGCGCGTAGCAACAGCCGGCCGGGGCTTTTTGCCCGACTTTTAAACCCTCGACTGTAACCGAGGTACTACCCATCCCCGCCTGCGCCCTCACCCCCAACCCCCGCCACCGCCCTTGCTCTCTCTCTCTCTCTCTCTCTCTCTCTCTCTCTCTCTCTCTCTCTCTCTCTCTCTCTCTCTCTCTCT
>NW_022639478.1:2352376-2362035 GCF_010583005.1 Odontomachus brunneus
CTCTCTCTCTCTCTCTCTCTCTCTCTCTCTCTCTCTCTCTCTCTCTCTCTCTCTCTCGCTCTCTCTCTTCTCCCTCTCGCCCAACCGCCCCCACGAGCCTCGTCGACTCGGAGTAGTCCTCCCTATTCAAGCCTGATACCCGACCGGGGAACGGATGAAAATGATGGCGGAGGAAAAAGGAGACGACCGCGTGACTGATGATCGCGAGAAAGACGAGAGTTCGTGGAAAGTCGATTGAAAATGTTACGGCTCGGCCGGGGTCGACGATTTTTGCAGCGTCACTGCGAAAGAGAGACTATACCGAGATTCCGATATTTCAGAAAGAGAGCAGGAGAAAAAGAAGGGCGCGAGCCCCTCCCCCGTGCCGTGTCGGTATTATCGCGCTGGGTTTAATTACAGCACGGGTAGGGGGTGGGGATCCGCGAGTTCCTCGTTTCAGCGACGTATTCCTCGACGACTTTATTAATTGACGATAACTTAACGAGGGAGTCGTTACGCGCGTATATTTGTTGCAACTTGGGGAAATTTGCGGCGTCAAATAGCTTGGTAATTAGAGCTCGCGCGTTAAAATTCCGAGAAGGTGAAGCCAGCTTGAATTTAAACGGCACGCCGGGGAGAGAGAAGAGCCGACGATGGCGCGAGGCTGTAGCCGGGTGTAACAATGCGAGCTTCTCTCGTTGCCGGCGGAAAAACGGTAAGAACGTCGTTGCTAGGTGCCCCCGACACTTCCGGTATTCGAGTTGGTTCGTGTCGCGCCGTCCCAGGGAAATATGCCGTCCGACTGAAAGCGGGCCGACCACGCTTTCACGTCGGCTACGTGCCGCCTATTAAACGCGACCGTCGCCGTCGTCGTGATCGTCCACGCGGCGGACACTCGACGGGTAGTTGGCTGGACGAAACGACATAATGACGGCGAACAGGACACGCTCGATGCTGTGTCGTACAATAGTCGCGATTTCGTCGAGCCATCGCGATCGACGTGGAAAATAAAATCACCGCGCGAGAGATATCGAGTGTAAGCGCGAGTCGCCTCGTCCCGTATTGAACGCAAACTAGGGCTGTGTCGTATAACTTTTCAAGATTATACACTGAGAGAAAAGACTGGTAACTATAACAAACTGCATTTAGTTACAGAAATTCATTGAATCCTTAGTAACTAATACTAAATATGATAATAATTACCAAATATTTAATAGATCGGAAGTATGACGTAATTGCATTCACAGTAACATCAATTAAATAATTTAGTAATAGTTACTTAATATTAAATATTTAATATGAAATATATTACAGTTATGAGCAGATATTTGATAATTGTTATGAAATTGTTATATCCCATGTAATAAAAAATTCAGTAGGTACGAGTTCTATTTTGTTACCAGTATAAAAAATTCATTCATTTGCAGCTATTACATCGTTTCAATATCTATTATTACAGATGGTTGGTTGAACCTACCAAAAATTTTGTAACTACTACAAAATCGCTTATTTTGCTCAACTATTCAATAAGTTTTATTTACCAAATATATTCTGGAAGCAAATAAATTTTACTTCTGTCAAATAAATAATTTATTTTACAGAACTAAATTAATTAATAAGTATTGCCATAGCTTTGGCCCGCTATATTTACGTCTACCATTTAGTAATAGTAACCAAATTTTGATAATATTTACTAAATTCTTCTCTCAGTGTGTCTACGCGAATTGTTTGCGTATTGGCTGCATGGTGTATACACGATCCTTTTCACGTAGACAATGTAATCTATATGCAGAATATTATAAATTATGTTAAAGCATACACGAAGAAAGAGTAATTACGAAGACAAATGTTGCATCTGTTTTGCGAATTAATTATAATATTTTGAACAAGTAACATTGATTTATATGATTTTTTAACTTTCAAACTGTAAATGCGTAGTAACTATAACTCTTGACTTGTAATATCACTGAAGATGGCCCGGTTAAGATCCGAAACGTCTGGACAACTATCGCGTTAGATACATTATATTTATGGATTTGACTTTTTTATATTTTGATTTTTGATCTTTTGATTTAATAAACATAATTGTCTCATAAATGGAATTGTCTATGATATGAGAACTGTGCTTGGCTCTTAAAGTTTCATTTATTGTCTTGTATGTATAATATTTAAAAAAAGTCTATAATCCTAAACATAAGAAAGTTACATAAACCCTAAACATAGGTAAATTTTATCCAGCATATTATATTTTATAATACCATTAAATGAATTAATCATTAAATTTACATCATACAATATTGTGAATTTGTTATTAATTAATACAGCAACTTACTAAAACTCAGATATCTTTATTATATTTTATATGATACTGTTTTCAGTAATTTTCATAATTTCTTTTGTGTTTCTTTCATTCTTTCACGTATTTCCATTTCGTCAATCTATATGATAAACATGAATGCCGTATGAACAGCTCATAAGACATGTAATCTTTAAAAATCGACTAATAAAATTGCTGTCAAATTTGCATACACCTGTCTATCTGGGATACACAGTTTACATTGTCCACGCGTAGACGTAGAGTATCATAAAGGCTCAACTTCGATGCAAACGTAGTTTCGAAAATCTTCAACAGAGATCGATTTAGGGCGTCGACTCGTGTTCACAGCTCATAAATCGGGGATTTAAACGAACAGCAGGAGCGCGTGAATGACACGTGTCATAAACGGTCTTCCTCTTTTCGTCATCTCGCCCTGAAGATGAAATTCAGGCGATCACCCGCGAAGCAACATCAGCTTGTCGCGTCCGACAAATGTAAGAATAGAGACGCGCGAGAGATTTATGTAAGAAAATCTCGTAGACATTCTTTCGACGAGAAACACCACAGCGCACGTGGTATATTAACGTGACCGCATGTGTCTCTATTCGAAATGCGACCTTCTCGAAGTTAAAGAAATTACAAAGGCGAAAATTCCAACATTTATTCTAACATTATTACATTGAGAAAAAAATTTACTAAATTTCAAAAAACGTTTGTTTGCATAGTACTATGAAGATATTTGTTTAAATTAAATAATTATTTTCTAAAATTAAATAAAGAAATTTTAAATATAAATTTGTTTCTTTAACTTTAGAAAATAATTACTTAATTTAAACAAATATCTTCACAGTACTATCCAAACGTTTTTTGAAATTTAGTAAATTTTTTTCTCAATGTATATACCCTTCGGAGCACAGTGGTATCACCATGAGATCATCTATTAGAACCAAATCATAGCTTCAGGCGTAGTGATCTCACAACGAGACCGCTCAGCTTATGATCAGTGATGCACTCTACCGGTTTTTAATAGGGAATATAAATATAATTGGAAATATAAAAAAATAATAAGAAATAAAATAGAAAAATAGAAAAAATTAATCTGTTGGGTTGCCATTGTATGACATGTAGACGTGTGACGTGAATATTTTATTAGAATCCGAATTTTGAATCCTGTATTTCAAAAGGTTAATATGACGAATTTTCTATATAAAGACTGACGGTGCGAATTCACGTTTGTACATGTGTCTGCTCGCATTACTTCTTTTTTTTGTAAAGAACTCGATTAAATAAGAATAGGAATTTCATCGCTTTCTCTCCCCTCTCCCCCCCTCTCTCTCTCTCTCTCTCCAGTAAACCTTTCTGAACGCAGTAGATTAATTCCGTCTAAGTTGGCGTGAAACTTTACTTTCGAGCTTTCATCCATCTAAATGTGCAATTTCTCCTGCTGCCGCGCGCAACGCGACGAGCTACGACGAGAGCTGAGAAAGAGAGAAAGAAGGAGAGAAAGAAGGAGAGAAAGAGAGAGGTGCGCACAGAACGGGAAATTCGAAGTTCGTCCTGTCTCGGTTCGCTATCGACGTGGCGCGAAGCGCGCACCTTTGTTTCCCTTCGAATAAAGATAAAAGCGGGACACGAGAACGGAACGATATCCGTGATCGAAGCTTTCAACCGAAACAAAGTGCAAGACACGTTCAACGCTTTCCCTTCTACCCTCTCTCCTCCTAACCCCCGACAATACACAGGACTTCGGAAAGGATCGTTGAAGTCCCATCTTCCGCACGTCTCTGCGCGCCCCTCAACTTCGCGCCTTTTCTCTTGGTTATTTTAGGCTCTCTCTCTATTTCCGTTTCCTATTTTCAGTGCCTACACCGAGCTGTATCGGAACTGCGTAATTACGGCTAATTCCTCCTAGACTTTCACGAGATAAATTACACAAACCGACAAATTTTGACTTTTGTTCTGACCTCATAGATGTATCTTGACGATTTTTGGCATTCTAAAATCAAATCCGTTGCCCAAATTGCTCCATCACGTCGGGTTTACGAGATATTTTAAGCTAAAAGTACCAAAAAGGACATTTTTTGTCATTTTTAAGTTAAAATAAGTCTGAAAGGGGAAGTGATAGGCTAATTTAGCCAATGGATTTGAGTTTAGCATGAAAAAATCTACTAAAGTCGATTGTTATGTTCAATAAATTAGAAAACAAATACTCCATATACCTATGCTAAATTTTTGTATTTTTCAACACATGCCGATAAGAACATCATAGTTCTACAAATATTTATTATGCCTATTTAAATAAAAACAAAATATCTAAAATTATATTTATTTATTTATTGAAGTTTTAAATTTCGAATCACGTATACAAAGATTATTCAAAGTCACATATAAAAAGGATTGAGAAAAATATGCAGTATTTGTTTATTTATTAAGTGTAAAAAGTGATTTTGATATCTTTTCATATTAAATTCGAATACGATAGCTAAATTGGCCTATCATTTTTGTTATTTATTTTATTTTAAAAATAGTCTTTTTGTTAATCTTTAAGTTAGGATATCTTGGAAACCTGACGTGATGGAGTATTTTTTGATAGCATTTGATTTCAGCACGCTCTTCAGGATCACCTACAACAGTCTGCGGATGAAAATTGATGTCGATCTGTGTTATTTGACGTCTTGACGTATCGAACGTACCAAATCTTTCCTTTTCGTGCATTATTCGCGTTTGATTTATACACAATAAAAAAATTTTACGTTAAATTGAACATATTTCGCATGTCCCAGAAAGTTCACTTAAATTTTCGTGTTAATTAAACATAAAGCCAGTTAAAAAAGTAGTCTCGGTAGATTTCGATAAAGCCATTAGTTTAAAAGATATTTATGTTTCAGTAGAGTAAACTCGGGTATGATGGCTATACGGAAAAGATGACCGTAGGCTGTACGTAATTTCTCCAACAATTGCCAAAATAGTGCGCTTTTGTAGTCATTCTCAAAGATAATCGATATTGACAGTAGTTTATGCGCATACACTCAGGTGCCAAAACGTACTATTTAGCAATTATTAGAGAAAGTACAGTTCATAGCAGCATCTTTTTCGTATTGTCATCATACCCGAGTTTACCTTCTATGGAATTTTTAACGCTATGTATCTCTGAAACTTCTGAGACCGTGCTTATGAACGTTTCTTCATAGAACGACCGACTTCTAAAATATTGGACGGAACTTGAAGCGCACTCTATATTTTTGCTCAATTGTCTAAAATCCCGTATCTTCGAACGGCACAATTTCCCGGCGTTACGCGAAATTATCATTGAACCATGACAAATCGCCACGGTCGATTATGGTGTTTTGCAAAACGCTTAATAATCTTTTTTCTCGCACTTTTGCACGTTAAGCGCGTAATACCGGTTATTTTCCGTACAGGGCTTTAATTGTCATCCCGTGTGCTCCTTCGGCTGGATAATTCATAACCGACACGAACGGTAATTTATTGCCGGAAACTCGTTAAGATCGCTACTTCGAAACCAGTTCTTCGAAGCGGCTCGATAATGCATCTCACGCCCGCTCCGTCTAATCGATATCGCCTTCCTCGCAGGGGTTCCGCCGATATACTCGATTATCGTAACCATTACGCGCCTCACAAAAACGCAACGGCGATATGTATATGCCGTGACTACTACGAGATTAAAAATCGTTTCAATAATTCGTTAAAATCGCGGAAGCAGGAGAAAAAGCCTCGTCGCCGTCGTCGCGGCGTGCAAAATTTTCCAAGCGACACACAATTACGCTTAAAAAGTCTTACGTACAAGTATTAAAATTTCATTATTAACATTATTAAGTTTTGATTATTATTTTAATTCAAAATTAATATACAACTAATATGCTATTCTTTTTGTGACGTTTTGACGTGTTACATTATAAACTTCACACATGACTCAACAATTTTTATATGTTATTTAAAAATGGAATATTGTATTGAGATGTTGTTACACAATTATTTTAAAAAATCAACATTTTTAGAAGCCACTTTGATATTATTAAAAGTTAAAGTACATCGTACATACCTATGTGTTAATTTAATATATTCGTATTACTTTGAAACGTCAATATATATAAGTGTTTAGATATGTATTAAAATTTGTAGTGTTAAATTATATATTTGTAGTGTTTATAGTTGTTTGTAGTGTTAAAATTATATGTTTTATACTAATATTAACATTATGCATGTCAATTTGACTAGAAAGTTATGTTCTCGTCATCTTACGGTGATATACAATATGAAGTATGTCTACAAAGTAGAAATATGTCTACAAAGTAGAAGTGGTACAGTAGGTAAAGTTAGGCAACTCTCAAGAGCCAAAGTTCCTGGATTTGACTTCATCTACGGCAAGTTTTCGAAATATGTATATCAAAAAATTGAATTAATCAAATGCTACATAATTAAAATCTGAAGTAAAATCATAAACAGCACTTTTCTTAAAAACAATGCAATAAAAAATAAATGATAATTAAAATATTTTTTGTCAATATAAAAATAAGATCTTTTTGGTTGTTATACTTTGACATTCTAAATATGTCAATTTTACATAAAATTTGTTTCAAAATAGTGTTGTGTTAATTTTCTTTTGTGTTCTTCTTGTGTTGTACTTTTGTGTAAAATAGTTTGTGTTACTTTTCTTTTGTGTTTTGTGTTAATTTTTTTACATAATATTTGTTTTTTAACATACTCGTTTTATGTTAAATTAACACGAGAATTTGGGTGAACTTTCTGGGACATGTGAAATGTGTTTAACATAAAATCTTTTACTATGTGCGAAAGAAACGCGAATAATGCACGAAAAGGAAAGGTTTGGTTGAATTAAGCAAACGAATCGTTTAAGTCGAAGGAAACAATATTTCTGATTCTTAAAACCGAATTTGCTTGGTAAGAATAAGAAATTCTGTTCCCTCCAATGTTGAAAGGTGTTTGGTTCGTTCATTGTTATAATAATTCCATCAAACTTCTTTCCTCCGTGCGGGTGTATTTGATCTGCGAACGAGAGAACGCAGGAAAAATGTCCCGAATAAATATTTTTAACAGCAACAGCGCTCATCAAGCGTCCAAAACATCTCGCAAACATATCTCGGAAAATAATTCTCTCATCTAGACGAATCTCGTTGGATAATTGTTTTTTTTCTCAAATTTCCGTATTTACATTACTATTTAGATCGTAGCACTCGAGTTGGAAATAAATCTCTCCCGTTCGCTCGTGGTTCATCGGCGCAAGTAATACTTAATAAAACCTATTGCGTGGTCGTTCTCGTGATAATATCTGAATGATGCAACTGCCGAGTCTGATGCAATTCTCGCGGTTCATCGATAAGACGGCACAATGACATGAAAAATTTTCCCTCCAGTGCTGGCGACAGTGAAGGGCCACCGACAACCGAAGGGGATAGAGGGGAAAGGTGGGGGGAGAAATCGTAAGAAGTACGCGTCTCTTTATCTCGCGCCGACGACGCGGGAGAGGTTGAAGGAAGAAATAAGTCGGTCGAGACGGGAGGAGAAGGATGGCCGGATCGGTACGTGTCTAGCTTCGAGAGTACACACCGGGAGAGGGGTTGTCGTCGTCCCCCTGCCCCGCGGCTGGCGCAGAAACGACCTTGGAATCAGCTGTACGATACGAGGATGAAATTTCCTACTACGCGGGCGAGACGCGTCGACGTCTTAGCGCGTAAGAGAAGGAGGAGGAGGAGGAAGAAGAAGAGGAGAAGTAGGAGGAGGAGAACGCGAAGAATAACGCGGCGGGAGAGAGCGAGGAGAGCCACTCGTCGACGAGGAGGTCGGGGAGAGCACGACAATGAGGTCAGTGAGACCCGACGCCATGGGGGGTCAGGGATCTCCGGGATTCTCGTGCTCCTCCTCCTCCTCCTCCTCCTCTTCTTCGGGATCCTCCGTCTCGAGATCCTTCGTGGGATACTTAGCTTGTAAGTTACGACGACACTTTTCCAAGAAAATCTGCTTTTCGAATCGCGCCTCGTAAGAAAGGCGCGCGTCATTGCAGCCGACACCTCCGACGACCGGCCGCCTCTTCAATTTCGTTTCGGCGAAGCTCATTACGGACGGACAGATGGACGGGCGGACTTTGCCTACGAACGAAGCTTCTACTTCGTTCTACTTTGTTATCTCGGTCGGAACGTAAATTCGATGAAATTTGCGATCCGAGCGAACTAACATCGCGGTGTCACGCTCGTGCAAACGACACGAGAGCGGAGCACGCGAGAGATTCGTCCAAGAAAATTTCACGTTTCTGTTTCGACGGAAGAAGGGCATTACGAACGGGACCCACAGTAGAGTCCCTCGAGTGAGAGTCTAGGCACGTTTGATTTTTTATCGAAAATGGCATTTGTTTTATTCATCAAGAGTGGATTGATTTCTTGATTTCGAGTTGACTTTTAAAAGAAACTTTCCTATATATTTATTTGTAATACTATTGATATAAAAGTAATCTTTTTAATATTTAAAAAAAAATTAATTTTTACCATATTTATCTCCCACCTTAAAATAGCAATTTCTTCTACATAAGAAGTGTGCAGGTAAAATTTATCTGAACAGAGAAGTCATCTGCCATTTTGCAAACAATCAAGGTAATTTTGCAGGTATTATTTAAAAAGAATTGTGGCGAATCAATGTCCGCGATGCGGTGGGACGAGTTCTGAAGTCTACAGTCTGAAGAGACACGCCTTGGGTTTGTGTTTTGATCTTCTAGCAACGGCGAGCACAACACCCAAGACCACACATGTGACCGCGCTGCTCACTGCTGGCAACATTATTCCGTCTTTCACTGTCATTTGATATCCACCATTGCTTGAAAACAGTGAACAAAAGCCCAAAACGTGTCTCGTAAGACTTGGGACCGTCCCACCGCATCGCGTACATCGTTTCGTCAATTTCCTTCCACCAATATCTCCACGATTTCTTGCAAAAATGGTAGAGAACTTTTCTGCTCAGTTTGACGAGCTCCACGTGCACATGCACGCTGCTGTACTTAAAAAGTCTGGACACCCTGCGTACCGCGGAAATGAGATTCAGCGTGAAAAGCCGGGACCACGATAGCGTGCAGGCGGATATCGCCGGGCGATACCCGTTACGTGACTATTTTACGATCGTTTAAGTATTAACCCGATTACCGTAATAGCCAACGGACATGGGCGAGCGACGGAATAATTAACTAATCCGAGAGGCCGAAAATTTCAGCACAAAGTAGCTGAAGCAATTACGGGAGAACGCGAAGGAGGTGAATTAGCTCCTGCCGTTGCCGCCGCCGGGATCGGCTCTCTCTCTCTCTCTCTCTCTCTCTCTCTCTCTCTCTCTCTCTCTCTCT
>NW_022639478.1:2362469-2362823 GCF_010583005.1 Odontomachus brunneus
GAGAGAGAGAGAGAGAGAGAGAGAGAGAGAGAGAGAGAGAGAGCAAAAGCAAGAAAAAGAAGAAGACTCATCGCCGCACTTGTACACTCGAGATACGAGCTCGCGAGGGCGCGCGACGAACACACACGAACAAACGTTCGCATAACGCGAGCGACGAGAGTGCAATATCTCGATCGAGAGAGGCGACGACGGCGGCCATTTCCGCATTGGATTTCACATTGAAGATCAATAGTTAACGAGCTATTTGCTATAATTATTCAGCTGCTAACGTTATCGGCATTCAACGCGCGCCGCATCATCGTTACCACCGCCGATGCGCCTTCGTGTGTTCTCCCCCCCCCCCCCCCCCCCCCC
>NW_022639478.1:2362965-2384025 GCF_010583005.1 Odontomachus brunneus
CCCCTCCTGCCGCGCCGATGCGTTCGCTCGGTTCATTCATTCATTCATTCGCAATGAATTTCCTTACATTCGATGCGTACCTATTAGAGAGCGGATAAACACGCGACTGTGAAGAATAATGATACGGTTTGCCGATGGGACGAGCGAGCCCAAACAATACGTAAATAATAACGAACGTATTGATCAGAAAGAAAATCGATGCGCGAGGGGAGGGGAGGATGGCGCGCGAGTGCGACGGAGGGAAAATTGAGAAGATAAATATAGGAATAAATATAGGAATAAATGAATAAATAAGGGTGTTAATCGAAGGGGAAACGGAGAGGGGTAGAGAGGGGAGAGTGTCGAGAGCCTGGGATCGAGCGAGTTAATCGGGACCCCGTGTCGTATAGACGCTACGAAAGTTCGGCGAGAGAAGCCCGCGCAAGCGGCATGGAAAGGGATGACTGAAGGCAATGATCGAACGTGGCGTGACCCGGCAAATTACTGTCACTCGGGGTAATTTCAGCGTAATCGCCTCTTCCATTCCATTTACCGCGTCTAAAGCGAAATTTACCTTTCGAGCGTATCCGAGGCGAGAGAGAGCGGTCGCCGCCGCCGTCGTCGAAAATATAGCGCGCGCCATAGCGAAATAATTCGCCGGTGGACGAGGACACCCACCTGTGTCTGTCTCAACGACGAGGCGACGACGAGGCGACGACGAGGCGACGACGAGGACGCGGACCGTGTATATCGCGACGCGTGCGCGCGGAATTCGTCCTCTCTCCCCCATCCCTCACATCTCTTCTTTCTCCGCGATCTCTTTGTACAAATTTAAAATTGTACTTTCTGATTTCCCCCTCGCTTCGTCCAATTTGCTGAACCATTTCGTACCTGCGGGGCACATTTGTCCTCCACTTACGAAAGAGATCGCAACTTTAAGACGAACAATCCTGTCGATTTTTATCTTGGCTTGTTTTATGGAGCAAGATGAAAAATTACATGTGAAAAATAAGTACACTTTTGTAAATTTAATATTTCCGATAAAATGTAGTTATCTGAACTTTATATTTTACTAAATGCAGTTATCCTGGATTTTTTCGAAATAACTGATTAATGGCAAACATTTGTTATGCATGAAATCTGATATCAAAATTTTAAACGCGTTTAAATCGAAATCACTTTTTTCAATCCGATGTTGAGGAAAATTTAAAAATAAAAAATCGATAAATAAACCAATTGATTTCTAGTTTTATATATATATATCTTTCAAATTAGCTTATTCATAACGCAGACTACAAATGTTATAAAAGCTTTAACAGCTTCTTTTTTTATGAGCTAAAAACTGGGCTAATTTTAAGAAAAAATCACTTTCTGCTTTTAAAACGTCGCTATTTTGTCGATACAATAAATTATTCAATTGCCATAGTTCGTGCCATTAAGAATAGATAAGTAGATTACAATATTATTTCGTTTTTTGTTTTAGCTCAACTGACGGAAGAAAATCTTTCAATGTAAAAGTACCCCAATTTTTCCACATGTTGTATATAGATATCACAGAAATTGTTAACTTTTTTGTAATATATAAATATAATTTTGTATTTAAAACATTGTCTAATAATTGACAAAAATATTTAAACGACATCTTTTCACAGATTTCCAAAAAAAATTCTTATAAAGAGCTATTTTCAAACCGTCTAGACAAGGCAATCTCTTTAATTGTACTTGAGAGGATCTTTCCCGAAGCACAGAAATTTATTCATCTCTTACGGAGTCTTAGGTTGTTCCTCTAAAGAAGTCTCCTGAAGAAGTAAACTGAAATGTTCACGAAACGTCGAAAATAAATTCATAAGAATGTGGCATCGACCCGAAAGTCAGACCAAGCAAATTTATCCATCTCTCATTTTCTCGAGTCGACATTTGGTCCTACTTTTAACCTCAATATTCGATTTAACGTTTACTTAGATACTCTGAAGCCTACACCAGCCTCTTCTGATTTTATTTAACGTAAAACCTTACCAAGAAGACCTCTTTAGAACCTACAAATGGCATTTTGTGCGCTTTCTACCAATTAGAACCACTAAATATGATTTTAGTTTTCATGTGAATTAAAGCTATATTGATCCTTCAGAATATACAGATATTAGGAAGTGTGAGTCGAAAATAGGGCTAAAATTCAATTCGAGTTCTTCCATGGATCATAATCCGCGCTATGGTGAAGCATCTCGCGAGATAAGTCAAAAGATATAGCAGTGCCTGGCGTCAAGTACGGACGCGAAGCAAAGTGCGGGTCGCGAGGTCGGTCGTGTATGCTTATGCGACGCCTCTAGTTGAAAGAAGACTACATTATCATATCGCCGTAGCGGCTAGTCCGATCGAGGTCTGCGTGGACTCAATCGATTCCTCAGGGTCTAATTGCATAAGAAAATTGTCTTCATTTCTACCCTACATTGTACAAACGAAACGCCGAGAGAATCCTCGACGGAGAGCAAGTCTCGAGTCTCGCGCTCACGGCGAAATCGAATTTTCCACCGTGCGTGTCACGCGGCTGCTCCGAGTCACGCGATCTGTGTCAACCGGCGACGAACGTAGTCGCTGCGAATCACCCACTCGGATTCTCGACACTTCCGCGACTTTCCGCGCGCGCCCTCCGCCTCGAGACTTCGCCGTTCTTCGTCGCGAGACGACTCGGCTCCACAGACATCTAAGAACTAGACTGCTAGTTCCTGTACAAACTTGTACAAGAACTTGTATCAAATACGTGGATCCGAAAAGTCTGCACAGTACTCGTGCGCATGGATTATGTAAATGGGATGACAGTCACGTCAGATTGATCGAATTTTAAATAATATACGTTATGTACACACACGTAGTATAACCTCCTCAGTCTTACTATCCAGTCGACTAGGCAAGTCTATAACCCCATTCTCCTTGTACTTAAATCGTGTAAAACTACACGCTCAGCATGCTAAACTATTGATTAATGCGTGAGAAATTTACTTATCCTAGCATCTTTAAAGTCTGACAGTTGACTGCTTTGCAAACTAGAAAAAATTCAGAAAATCTAAAAAAAATATTTTTGTATCCTAGTGATCGTTGAAGTTAGAAAGAACCTAATATTTTCATAAAATTTGGAAATAGCTTAGGACAAGGAGGTTAAAATGTCACTTCTGTAGGCATATGTAGACATCAGCTATATTACCATAATGCCTTTGATACTGCTTGCGTCACGCATGCGTAAACGCATACTTGCTATACACAGTTTTTTTATAATAAAAAATTAGTTTTTAATCGACTTTTACGTGCAATAACTACAGGAACTTAGCAGATCTAATATAGATGTCTGTGTTCACACGGCTTCCCGTCACGTCCTTCTCGACGCCCGGAATCATGCATTCGTAATCGCACTTACGTTGGACACATTGTAGCTGCTGTATTGTTCTTTCGGGCTGCCGCTGCTGTTCTGCTCGCACTGCTTGTTCTTGAAGGCTCGGTAATTCTCGCGGAGCTGTTTGCCGTACTGAAACACAAAGCGACGGTTGCCATCGTTGAGATGTGCGCGACTTGCTGAATGAGCGCGGGATCCGCAGACGCTTACGGGCGCATCGCGACGTCAATACGTAGGAGACAGCGCGACGTGAGAAACGCACCGTCGATTTGCATAATCTTACACGCGGCGAGGTTTGTCGCACGGCCGATCGGCTCCCGATGTCCAGCTGGTGCCAAGCCGGCCCGTCTGGACGACCGGCGTACCGATCGACCGACAGATAGACAGATAAAACGGTCGATATCATGCTCGCCGCGATATCACATTCGCCTAGATAAATTCACCGCAGCTATGCGCACGGAATTGGAAGATACCGCGATTTTTTTCAGCCCTTCACCATCTCTTCCTCCCTCTCCTTCTCTCTCTCGTTTTTTCTTTGCAACTAAACTTCCCCTTTCATAATTTTTCCGCAATATAAACCCCTGAATATGGAAGACAACGCTAATTACTGGAATATTAATAGCAGTTGTAAGATGAATTTATTCCGAGAATTAGCATGTTTCGAGAAAAGTAAACTAGGTAGAGAGAGAAAAGGAGGTAGCAACGTATATGTGCGCCAGAGGGGATTCTTTAAAAATAAAGGGGATACTGAAGCTGAAAACTTCACCGACAGAATACTGGCATTTTTCTGTTTATGTCGTATTGGTTGTACAGAATTATAGATGCTTTTACACGATGGAAGTACGTGAAAAAATAAATAGGAGCACTGCTCAACATATATATAACAAAAACGAAAAAAAAAGTTAAAATCTCAAGCTGTCAGTTAGACAGCTAACACTTCCCTAATCCAAAAGTCCCGTAGCTTGCACATAAAAGTGTGGGTGCTTCAAACAGAAAAATTTTGAAGAAAATTGCATACTGTAACTCTGCATCTGAATTCAGAAGCTTCAGAATGTTGGAAAAGTTTTCAGAAAGATTTCTACACATGCAAGGTTTTCCGTTGAATATGATAAAACAAAGCAACACACATTTATGTAAGTTCTGTGTGTACAAAAAATACAAAAAGAACAGCGTGATTGTGTTAGTGGCGATCGTCTCTGCGTTATCAACATTCAAGTTATCAAGTTCGTCATCGATTCCAGCATCCCTTTAAAAATTGACTTTGCCGTTATTCTCTTTCAAAGATCGTTCTAATGGACACGATTATTTTTCTCGCTAACGTTGTTCACGAGTTGCACGATGTTGGCCCGCATAACGTCGAGTTCGAGGCGCTTGCAGCGTTTACGCATCGTGCTCTGCTTTCATCCTTCGCGCAACAGGATTAACGATATTCAGTTTTCAGCACGAGCGAACTGTAATCCCATTTCTTACGAGCGATTGGCGAGCGCGAGGAAAATATTCGATAGGGACGCCAATTCCTTTCGCTTCGAAATATTTATATTATATTTCAATCGGGCGACGATAAAGTTTCACGGCTGGGTCAAAGGTAATCCGTGCGAGCTCCCTTAAGCTCCTTATATCGCTGACGTGACGGGACACAGTCATCTCCGGCGAGACTGAGTCAAGTACAGAGCTTACTTCCTTGTTCGATTTGGAACCCTTATAAATCACTTATTCCTCAAAATTGCTGCTCATTCTAAAAAGAGCAACGAGATTGCCTAGGAAATTATTACATCAAAAAGACATATCAAGTAAAGTGACGATAAAAACTTTCGCTATAAAAAAAGATATTTGCCATCAAATAGAGAAATCCGCCAACTAAACTTTTACTCTAAATTGGGAGAAATCGGATCGGAATTAATCTAGCATATTCTATTGAACTTGAACGACCAACGCGGAGAATCATGAAATAGCACACTATATAAGCTATTCTTCTACCTTTGATGCTATATTTGGTTGTGCACTACTATTCTTCTTTTCATATCAAGACTTTGAGAAGAACTTGCTAAGAGATTCTAAAATGGCTCTCTATTTTATAGGCTCTACCAGCAAAAGTCTATAATACAGAGTGTCCCAAAACAACTTTCCAAGTTCTCGTGAAGGCATAAAACGGATCAAGATGAACATAAAAATCCTATACCATTTTGCGATATTCACAATAATTATTGAAATATTAATTAAAGAAGATTTATGAATAATCACATGAGATATTGTAGATGAGCTGTAGTGGCGATATCTGCCACGTGCTTATACATTAGATCAAACTGAACAAAAAAGTCCTCTACATTTTTCCTAATAATTTTGTAGATTTTCAGTTATTAATTAGATAACATTAATGTATTATCTCGAGCGACTATCCGTCAATTTTCTTTAATTAATAGTTAATCTTCTTTAATTAATAATTAAAAATCTACAAAGTTATTAGGAAAATGACAGGATTTTTTCGTTCAGTTTGACATAATGTACAAACACAATTGTAGACGTCGCCATTACAGTTAATCTACCATATCTCGCGTGATCATTCATAAATCTTCTAACTAATATCTCGACAATTATTGTGAATATCACAAAACGGCATGGGACTATTATATTCACTTCAACCTGTACTACATCTCCACTTCGAACTTTATTGTGGGTTGTATAAACATTTGTAGAAAACAAATACTCGGAATTATTCATTATATGATTCTTTCGGTTATTCTATTGGAACTTAATTTTTATTCGGAATATGTTCGTTACCAGTGTCACGCATGTGTGACAGAAAACAGAACACACCGACTTTTCACAAGAGACCGGCGTCCCATGTGTAACAGCGATAATTTTTCTTTCTACGTCCACATATACAGGGTGTCTCACACTCTCCTCCGGGCATTTTGTGGGGACGTAGAACAAGTTGAGGTGAACATAAAAGTCCGTTTTGCAATATTCGCAATAATTATCAAGATATTAATTGTAGAAAATTTGTGAATGATCATGCAGGATATGGTAAATGAGTTATAATAGCGACGACTGCCGTCGTGTACTTATACTTTAGGTCAAATTGAACAAAAAAGTCCTCTACCATTTTGCAAATAATCACATAGATTTTTAATTATTAATTAAAGAAGATGAGTGCATTATCACGCAAAATCGTGCAATAATCTTCTTTAATTAATAATTAAAAATCTACGTGATTATTTGGAAAATGGTAGAGGACTTTTTTGTTCAATTTGACCTAAAGTATAAGTACACGACGGCAGTCGTTGCTAGTATAACTCATTTGCCATATTCTACATGATCATTTATAAGTTTTCTACAATTAATATCTCGATAATTATTGCGAATGTTGCAAAACGGTATAGGACTTTTATGTTCACCTCAACATGTTCTACGTCCCCACAAAATGCCCGGAGGAGAGTGTGAGACACCCTGTATACAAGCAGACTAAGTCTGTTTTACATAATCACGTTAAAAAGAAATACGAGGTGGTCTATGAAAAGTGTTCCTCAAACGAACCGTGCTCGCGACCAATGTGAGCAATACATCAATTATGTAACCTAGTCAACTACAGGTAAAATATATGAGACAACCAACTATTATAATTAATCCTTCGAGCACACACATCCAGTGAAAGACACCAAAGGCACACAGCAAACTTACAAACCAAGGTGCAAACTTGCACCAATAATTTTTACCGATTTATAACTCGGCTCCGCGCGAACTGATCAACTTGTCATTTTCTTAATATAAAAAAAGATCAGAAATTTGTCGATGATAGTACAAAAGCCGTTAAGAAAGTAATAAAGAAGTGAACAATTGATTTATATTTCATTTTCTTAAGAAAAAAATCACTTTTTGAAGATATTAATAGTGCAAATTTGCATTATAGTGCACGCTTGAAGAATAAATAAGTAATGGTTTTTTATCCACGAGAGGACAATAGCTTGTACATATGCCTTAATATCCCCCACATTAGTCCTTTAAGTTCCGTAGAATTTGCAGGATTAAAGCAGGGACCAAAATTTCGACTCACGGGATTCCCCATGTCCTCGGATTTGTTCGCGAATTTGATCTTGCGCAACATGGTCGCAAGAATCTTGACACGAAACTTTGTTTCCAGAAAATCAAGAAAAGCTGACGCGTCCTCCGGCAAATATGTGTCAACAACACAAATATAGTTGCGAAAGATGAGAAGAGAGAAAAAAGAATTGAGCAAACGCGACGCTACGTGTACGCGTGCATAACCGTAATGGGCCTGGTATAGGCCATCGTATCGACCTAGAAGACAGTTGGATGCATCTACGCTCGACTGACTGCTCGCATACGCGCGTCCACCCGTATACACGCAAGCACTGCCGTGACGTGCACGGAACCCGCACGCACACACGCACACACGCACACACGCACACACACACACACAACGAAGGCAGAGAACGCTGTACTAATGCGGGCTGCAACTCGCATCGGCTACGAAAATTATCCGGTGAGCTCCGCAACCGCCGAAGGCTCGGCTCGACCGGGCTGGCAACAGCCAGGGCGGACTCAAGTCGACGCTCCAGATGTTCGAGATGTTTGCTACTTTTAACGCGCGTCCGTTAAAACTCTCGAGTTACGTAAACGGCGCCGTGCGACTCTGTTTAATTGTGATAAAAAGGATTAAGCGAAATGAGAGTGACCGCGCGCTTATCGCTTCCGCTATGCAGTCGATCTCGCGAGGGATCAATATTTATCTGGCGATACCGAAATTCTAGTATCGAAATAAAAATCTTATATCGTTTCCTTCTCTCTCTCCCTTTCACTTCCTCTCTTTCTCTCTCAAAATAATTAAGAGAGCGCGTCTCTGGATAATAGAAAAACTACCTTCGCAAACTTCTCAGAATTTTGATCATAAAACTAATATATTGATTAACTATTGCAATTAACTGTACAAAAAAGACAGACACAAACTGTCTCTATATTTTGTATTAAGTGTCGTTTTGTAAACCGTATATTTTTTCTTTGATAAATAAAATATAAATATGCAACATTATTGTAGAGTTACTTCGATACCGAGACACGTTCGCAAATACAACTCGGGATAAATTAGCAATATATTTATAAAATAAATATATTCGTGCACTGTAAGAAACGCTTCTCATCGTTTAAAACTATTTCCCAATAAATATGGTTTACTATTGCTGTCTTGCGTCAGAAAAAATGCAGAATATATTAAATTTAGTTTTTTTATTTACGTTAATGTAATATGTGGTTCTTTTAAGTTAGAGTATTGTCTGGTCATTTTTGACATTGTGCTAAACTGTATCGCATTTGTAACGAGTTGAAATGTGTGATTTCGTATAATGTTTTGCATTAATCTTGTTTAATCTCATTTAATATCATTATATTTCTTCAATTTCAATTATTTTATAAATAAAAATTACTTTTACTATACAAAATAATATATCCCACAACTGCAAAAAACTTTAACTAATGAAACGTCAATTAAGGGGATGCTGAAGCTGAAAATTTTACCGACAAAACACTGACATTTTTCTGCAAAGTTTACGTCGTATTGGTTACACAGAATTACAAATGCTTTTACGCAATGAAAGTATGTGCAAAAATAAATGGAAGTATTGCTCGATATGTGGCAAAAACAAACAAAAAGTTTTTAATGTAAAATCTCAAGTAAAATCTCAAGCTGTCAGTTGGCGTATTATTTGTCTAATCCAAAATTCTGCATCATGTATATACTGAAAGTGTGGATGCTCCAAACAGAAAAATTTTGAAGAACATTGCTCTACATTTGCATTTGCATTTGGAAGCTTAAAAATATCGAAAAAGTTTACAGAAAGATTTCTACACATATATGGTTAGGTTTTTCGTTGAATATGGTAAAACAAAGCAACACACATTCATGTAAGTTCTGTATATACGAAATACGAAAAAGATAGCGTAATTATGTTAATGACGAACGTTTCTACATTATCGACATTGTTCAAGTTCGTCATTGACTCCATCATCCCCCAGCAAATGCAATAGACGACGTGACAAGCACCGGCTGTGTGTGTCGAAAATCAAGATTATTTTCTAATAATGTACTCACGATACATCCCAACGATCGCACATCGCTACTTCGGCACTCCTGATACTTATTTCCGTGTCAGGCTCACTTTCGATAGATAAAAGATGCGTAGAACACGGAGCAATGTCGACCGCGATGTGTCAGTGGAGGCTGTTTGTCACGAAAAGATCGAAGTACAAGATGGCCGTGCATGCAATCAACGACACAGTGCCGAAAATGCGCGCCAAAACATGAACGATGTCGCAGTTCGACAAGGACGCACTCTAGTAGCTACGCCTCTCTCACTCTCGCTGACGGAACGACCGCGCGAGATCCGACATCGCGTATATCTCTATAGCGTCGTTTTCTTTCTCTTTTCCTCGGATTATCATCGCAATTCTAACTCCTCGTTAATAAGTTCGATGATCGTCCGATTTTACTACTACTTGAGCGAGTCGATGTTAATGAGAAGTGCAATAGACGCCGCAACAAACACGGGCTGTGTATATCGAAAATCAAGGAGACTACTTTCTAATAACGTACTCACGATACATCCTGATGATCGCACATAGCTATTTCGGCACTCCTGATACTTATTTCCGCGTCACTTTTGATAGATAAAAGATGCGTAAAACGCGGAACGATGTCGATCGCGATGTGTCAGGGGAGGCTGCTCGTCGCGAAAAGATCGATGCACAAGACAGCCGCGCAATCGACGACGCATAGTGCCGAAAGTGTGCACTACGGCGTGTAGGATGGCGCGCTGGTACGTTGTCCTATCGGATTGCGGCTCCGCGATGCCACTCGATAGATCGATAGTTACTAGAATTTTCCGACCAGTGATGCGCACTCTGCAACTTCTAACGACAGTATCGTTATGGGTTTTCTACAATAAACCATTAGTCATGTGCTACAAGCAAATTAACCAATCACAATCAATTATTTTCAATAATAATAATCGACTGTAACTGATTAACTTGCCTACTGCTTATGACTAATATCTTATTGTAAAAGGCCTATTAAGCTTGTATATTACATTAGGCTTGCTCAATCTATTTATTGCTTACATCTTACTGCTTAAATTTTTTATATGTCTCCGGTCTTACTGTCGAATTAAACCACACGTTTTCGCTTCCTGGATAAATCAACGTAAGCAATGCACAGCTAGATACAAATGCGACTCTGACCGAGAAGTTCTAGTAACTATCGATCTATCGAGTGGTACGGCATCCGCGAGCGCGCCGTACACACCGCAGTGCACACTTTCGGCACTTTGCGTCGTCGATTGCGCGGCCGTCTTGTACATCGATCTTTTCGTGACGAGCAGTCTCTACTGACACGTCGCGATCGGCATCGCTCCGCGTTCTTCGCATCTATTATTTATCGAAAGTGAGCCTGGCGCGAAAATAAGTATCGGGAGTGCCGAAATAGCGATGTGCGATTGTCGAGATGTATAGTGAGTACGTTATTAGAAAGCTATCTCCTTGATTTTCGATACACACAGCCGATGCTTTTTGCAGCGTTTATTACACTTTTCATTAACATCGACTCGCTCAAGTAGTAGCAAAATCGGACGATCGTCGGATTTACTATTAACGAAGAGTTAGAATCGCGATGATAATCCGAGGAAAAGGGGAAAAAAACGACGCTAGAGATATACGCGACGTCGGATCTCGCGCGGTCGGTCCGTCAGTGAGAGTGAGAGAGGCGCAGCTACTAGAGCGCGTCCTTGTCGAGCCGCGACATCGTTCACGTTTTGGCGCGCACTTTCGGCACTGCGTCGTTGATTGCGCGGTCATCTTGTACTTCGATCTTTTCGCGACGAGCAGCCTTCCCTGACACATCGCGATCGACATCGCTCCGCGTTCTACGCATCTTTTATCTATTGAAAGTGAGCCTGGCGCGGAAATAAGTATCGGGAGTGCCGAAATAGCGATGTGCGATTGTCGAGATTTATAGTGAGTACGTTATTAGAAAGCTATCTCCTTGATTTTCGATACACATAGCCGATGCTTTTCGCAGCGTTTATTACACTTCTCATTAACATCGACTCGCTCAAGTAGTAGCAAAATCGGACGATCGTCGGATTTACTATTAACGAAGAGTTAGAATCGCGATGATAATCCGAGAAAAAGGGAAAAAAAACGACGCTAGAGATATACGCGACGTCGGATCTCGCGCGGTCGGTCCGTCAGCGAGAGTGAGAGAGGCGCAGCTACTAGAAGCGCGACATCGTTCACGTTTTGGCGCGCACTTTCGGTACTGTGTCGTTGATTGCGCGGCCATCTTGTACTTCGATCTTTTCGCGACGAGCAACCTCCACTGACACATTGTGATCAACATCGCTCCGAGTTCTACGCATCTTTTATCTATCGAAAGTGAGTCGTGCGCGGAAATAAGTATCGGGAGTGCCAAAATAGCGATGTGAGATCGTCGGGATGTATCATGAGTACGTTATTAGAAAGCAATCCACTTGATTTTCGATAAACACAGCCGGTCCTTGTCGCGGCGTCTATCGCACTTATCATTAACATCGACTCGCTTAAGGGGATGCTGAAAACTTTACCGACAGAACACTGACATTTTTCTGCAAAGTTTATGTCATATTGGTTACACAAAATTACAAATGTTTTTACGCAATGAAAGTACATGCAAAATAAATAGAAGTATTGTTCGATATGTGACGAAAACGAACAAAAAATTTTTAATGTAAAATCTCAAGCTGTCAGCGTAATATTTCTATATATGTATGGTTTCCGTTGAATATGGTAAAACAAATCAACACGTATTCATGTAAGTTCTGTATATACAAGAAATGCGAAAAGGATAGCGTGATTATGTTATCGTCTCTGCATTATCGATATTGTTCGAGTTCGTCATCAACTCCAGCATCCCCTTAAGTTTACCCATTCACGATGAAAGATGTTAATCCGTCGTTGGAAAGATGGAGTCTAAAGCCTTATGTCCATCGATGCTAGAAATCTGCCCGAGATCTAGATCTGAGAAAAAAGCAACCAATCCATTTGTAGCTTTTACGGAAAAGCAATAGTTTTATCGGTTATACGTTTCTCGGATCGAGATCTTGGACTGATTTCTAGCATCGTGGACACAAGGCTTAAGAGACCCTACACATTCCATTTCGTCCTCTTTGAATCTTTGTAATATCTTCAGAATGTCTTTCTGTTAGCTGTTATTAAATTCTAATAGTCCACAAAATCATAAGATTATGAGGATTTTAAGATTTGGGAAATTACAAAAATATAAGAAAAAGAAAAGAAAAGAAAAAAGAAATCCACCCTTCTAATGATCTTTCTAATAACACAAAATTTCAAGATGCTCAAATTAGACTTTCCTCTTTTTTTTAATCACAATATTTTTCCGAATTTAATAAAAAATTCGGAAGTAAGTATACAGAGATGTATAGAACAACTTCCGAAACTCTTATAGAGGCATAGTACGGATTAAGGTGAACATAAAAGTCCTACATCGTTTTGTAATATTCGTAAAAATGATCGAGATATTAATGAAAGAAGATTTGTGATCAGATATGGTAGATGTAGTGATACATTTTCCGTCGTATGCTTGTATATTAAGTCAAACTGAACAAGAAAGTCCTCTACCTTTTTCCTAATATTTTTGTGAATTTTTAGATAACATTCATATATTAGTTATCTAAAAATTTTCAAAAATATTAAGAAAAAAGTAGAAAACGTTTTTTGTATAGTTTGAGTTAATATACAAGCATATGACGGCAAATGTGTCACTACAGCTCATCTACCATGTCTCGCGTGATCATTCATAAATCTTCTTTCATTAATATCTCGATAATTATTGTGATGATTATTATATTGTGATTAAAATATATTATCGTGAGCGACCACACACATCCGTCAATTTTCTTTAATTAATAATTAAAAATTTACAAAGTTACTAGGAAAAATGGTACAGGACTTTTTTGTTCAATTTGATCTAACATATAAGCATATAATGGCGTGATCGTTCATAAATTTTCTTTAATTAATATCTCGATAATTATTACGAATATCATAAAACAATATAGGACTTTTATGTTAATCTCAATCCATACTATGCTTTCACAAGTGCTTCGGAGATTGTTCTAGGACATCCTGTATTCTAAAAGACAAATTTTGCAATTATGCTTCCACCGCTCCTCTCACAATAAATATACAGGGTGTTTGACAACAATCAGAGCTAATATATTGCTAGAATATATCAGGATAAGTAATAGAATCAGTGTATTTTTCGAAACAACCATGTAAAATTTCGAGTTATTAACGAACAAAGATTTGCATCGAGGACCAGCTCACTGACTAATCAGCGCGCGCGAGATCTCGAAAAAAGTATCGATCCTACTTATCCTAACCTATTCTAAGGATATTAGCTCTGATGCTATCAAACATCCTGCATAAAACAAAGTATTTTGTAGATCTACTCCTATTGTCTCTGTAGTTTGCTTTGTCTATTTGATTTCTCCCTGATATAATTGTACATGTCGTCGTACGCTTCTTCTTTATTGGGCGCGAGAAGCGGAGAGAAATTAAGGGCGAGGGCCCGATCCATCGTCGCTTCCGCGTTTCACAGGAGAGCAGCGTGATCGAGGTGGATGTGAAGATGAAGGGCGTCGGCGGCGACTAATTGAAGGCGGCCCCGGAGTATTGCCGGCGCGCGTTTGGAGATAATTACGTAATTCAATTATTCGTGAACGTAGACGGGAAACGCGCGCCAACGAGGAGAGATGGGGAGGGGGAAGGGAGGGAAGAAGAGCGAGAGCGACGAGGCACGAATGTATGCTAACATTAATCAACGACGGTAACGGAGAACGATAACGAGGCACGCGGACTCAAAGTAAACACGGGATAATGCTGCATCGGAAACCCCTCGATATTGCCGCAAGATCGGCCGAGCGGACGGCGACGGAGCCATCGATTATCGCCGAGAAGTTGCCTCTCGCGAGGCGCATACAACAAATTTCCGTTGTAATTGAATGATCGTACAAGTTAGCGCGCGCTCACGACCCGTCTTTCTTGCCGCGGCTAATTATAATTCTCACATCGCCGTTTTCTTCGCGAAGAGCAAGAAAATCCGAACGGGAATAAAGTAGTCGCGCAACGGTGAGATATCTCTCTCTCTCCTTCTTTCTCTTTCTTTCTCTCTCTCTCTGTCCGTCTCTCTCTAGCACTACTTTGTTGCATTACGCTTAGTTATCTATATTACTTTCTCTTATTAATCCTATTTGACACTTAAAGAGTCTATTATAAATTATGTTTATGTAACCATACTCTCTTGCTAACTTTAAAATACTATAAAAAAAATTCGAGTGTATTAATCGCTTAAATGATATAAGTTCGGAGATAATATTTAACTTACTTTTTGCTTACTATTGTATTTTCTTTTAACTCATAATAAATACAAATGAATTCTTTTCTTTTAACTCGTTCTATTTTCTTTTAACTCATAATAAATATAAATGAAAATTAGATGTTTTGTAATTTTCAAAATTTTTCAAAAAGAATATAACAATAAAGAGAAAAGAAATATATACTTATTTAAAAGAATCCACCATGGGGGAATCGCGCAATCAGTTTAAATCACCATTGAAGAGATTAACATGAGGTCTGTTGTAATGAACGAACTAACGCGTTTTGGTTGAAGGAAATGGAATTTCGGGTTCTTAAGACCAAACCTGAGTCATAAGAACCGTAGAAGTTCAATGTCCCTTGACCAAAACGGTTCGTTCACTCAAGCCAAATTTCACGTTGATACAACCAAATGTTTTCTCTGTGTAATGTGATTACGCTTGTTCGTGCTTCTCTTTGAAAACTGCGATTTTGGAGAATCTATGTGTAGTGCTCCACTCAGGCAACCGAAACAATTTTTTGCAATGCTACTGTAAACTCACAAGGGGCTGTCGATCCCAGGGTTGAAATACATTCTAACTCTTTCTCTTTCTCTGTCTCTCTTGCTATCGCGTGATGCGTTTAACCGAGTAGAAAGCGACCCGCTATTTGCCGACTCCAGCTTCATCCGTCCGTGGCTCTATTATCGCTTTACGATCTATTCACTTTTTCATTATCGTTATCGCTTTATGACGACGACGTGAGTAAGCCGCAGAGTTAATATCGAATGACAATATTTTATTAACGCTCGCGAGACGGGCGTCACCAGTACTATCGCCGCGATCCCGATATCTTCGTCCTAAATAGAACTCGGGAGAAACTTCGGATTCATTCGCGCCGATGGCACGCGGCGAGTATTCCGCGGCGTTATTATTTTTACGTATTAATAGAACCCGCGGAACCCGCTCTTCCTCCCTCTTCCCACCTCAATCGACCGAGCGGCTGAATTAATTACGGATGTGATAAATTCCGCGAATATTTCTTTTTAATTAATCTCCATATAAAGGAGTTATCGCGCGAGCGAGCTATCTTTTGTCGGAGCTCCGGTCGGCCGTCTCGCGGGTTAACGAAGACCCCGACGACTCCGCACTTAGACCTCATAGATTTCCAGTGAGGTGAATCGAAGAATGTCCGCGAGGATTGAAATACGACCGGCAGTGGAGGAGGGAGTCGGAGCGAGGGGCGGCAGAGTGGTGGCGTGGAAACAAAGGGAGCGCGAAGGAGGCGGAGGAGTGTCAATGTCTTCCCGATCAAAGCGAGTCCTGCAGGTTTCTCCGAGCCTACCCGCTCATTTTCTTTCTCTCTGTCTCTTTCTCCCTTTCTTTTTCTTTCTCCTCCTCCCTCTGTCTGTCTGTCTCGGTCTCTCTGCCACGTTCCTCGCGCGCCCTTCCGCGTCCTCCCCAACCCTTCTCGTTCGCCGCATCTCATCAGACTCCTAGCTTTTTCTCGGATGAAAGAGTTACAAAGGCTTTCCTGGGACACGCGTAAGTACTACCTAGCGCGGTTACCGACCAAGACGTCTCTGCTCGTCCTTTTCCCTTCGGATGAAAGGCGGAGCCGAGTCGAGCCGAGTAACGGAGAGACAGAGAGGAGAGAAAGACACCGAGAGAGAGAGAGAGAGAGAGAGAGAGAGAGCCGGGCAGAGAAGAGCAGCGTGGCGCACATAGTAGATCCAGAGCGGAGGTAGACCGACGGGAGATGCGGCAGACAGAGTATGGACGGCCGACGAAGCCGATAAACACTAGGCAAGTCTGCCCGCTGGCCACGGTAGTGTGCAGGCACACGGCTCGGGACGACCCTCGAGGATGCACCAGGAGCTGGGGGAGGAGGGAGAGGAGGCGGCTGGATTACGATTCCCTAGCGCAAGGGTCCCCAAATTACATCCCGCGGCAGGCTGGGTTGTTATCCGGTCCGGCGAGTCTTATTCGAAATGAAGTTATAATGATGATGACGACGACAACGATGATTAGGATGATAATGATGATGGTGATGATGATAATGACGATAGCCAAAGCAACATTGTGAGAAAGTGGAAACGAAATGGAAACCGACGAGGGTGCGCGGATGAAATCGTCGAGACTGTGCAGAGACACTCGAGTGTATCCTGCTTGAAAACGCGAATCTGACGGGAATTGATAATGGACGTATCATTAAAGCCATTGCGCGCGACGTGTCACTCGAATGTCATTACAGAATTCGGCAACTGTAAACACGCGTCGTTCCAATTGCGAACATATTTCATGCATCGAGAGTGCCTCTCCTCTATCGCGACATATTGTTTTAATTAATTTCACTTCGATTGGAATTTCATTCGTGATTCTCGTTTCGATTTTACTACTGACTGACGGCCGTCGGCAGACACATTTTCCCTATACGTGCCAAAGAATACGTACTCTTTCCAAGCCAGTGTCGTACACTTCAAAATTACGTCTACGCGGATTATTTACGTATTGTTTACATGATGTATACACGGTTCTTTTTCGCGCAGATAATGTAGACATGTTAATGTAGAACATTATAAATTATGTTAAAATACACAAAGAAAAATAGTAATTAAATTATGAAAAGTTAGCGTATATTCCGGCTATTAATTAAAATGTAATGTTTAAGAAAAGATAATTGCGTGAAATGTTTATGTCAACATGTGACAGATTGGTAAACTGTAAGATTAAGAATGTAACCACAAAATTCGATAAATTCTAACTCGCTTAGAAAAAAAATATTAATTTTTCTTAATCAATTGTTGTGTATACCGTACGTTTTTTAAACGATATCCATAGATCACTCATTGTCAATAGATGACATCTCATTCATAGTCTACATTGTCCACACGTTGATGTAGAACATCATAATTTAAACATAAACATCTATTTTTTCCTCTTTTTTATTAATTCTTACGTCCTTATAGTCATAAATGCGACTAGTGTAAGAGTTACAGAGAAAAATATCGGAAGTGGGAAATTTGCTCGAGTTGAGAATCGAACCTTGCCCGGTTACTCAACCAACTAAACCATCCAAAGTTCCATGTTTCGATACACCTCTTTCCCTCTCTTATATGGTTTTATTATTGCCAAAATGGTAATTCTTCTAATTTAATCGCCTATAATTCGGTTTCAAATCTTACTGGATTTTACACTAGTGAAACCTTCACGAAGGATGGTGACGACGGTGATCCCACATCGGGTTCCACTTCTGGGGATCAACCGGATTGAAGAGGTGGTCTGAGCAGCCACTCTAGCTCGAGGAAGAATAGGCCTCTAAAGAGTAGCGTAATAGAGAGTAGGCGGCGGTCGTGGTCTGGAAACTCTTTCTCTCTGTCTCTCTTTCTCTCAGCGGAGCTGCCGGTCGCGCGTTGCTAGCGGAAACCGTTACGAACCACGAGTTACTCTTCTCTATCGGCGGACGCCGCGCTCGACGGGCGAGAGAAAGAGAGGACAAAGGCCGTCTACGTTCGAGAATAAACCGATATTATCGACGACGATGAGAAAGGAGAGCCTCGTGTCTCACGAGCTCGATCCTCGTTAAAAAAGAGAGAGAAAGAGTGAGAAAGAAAAACGTACGGTGTCAGTGCCACGACTGCTCTTTAAAAAAAGGGGGAGGGAGAGAAAAGAAAAAGAGGAGAGGAAGAAGAAACTGCCACGCGAAACACGTTGAGGTTGTGTGCAGTGCGTTTATACGCACGTCGGACGGAGTGGTGAAGTGTTCTTCTCTCCGCGGGCCCGCTAAACACGAACCACGCGAGTCACGCAACTTCTCTGAACTTCACGAGAAGTTTCGACATTCGAGTCGACGGGTGACGAGAGAGAGGGAGAGGTAGAGAAAGAAAATAAGGCTCATTATACCCGGGCATCGAGGAGCTAATGATACCCGCGGCCCCGTCCAGGATAGAGGGATGGTCACGTCGTGAAGTGAGTCGGGGCCGAATAAGAAGACGCGCGCGGCAGGATCGGCTGGGAACGAACATCCTGGCGATACTTTATAAACTCCATTATCTTCGCCGCGAATTCAAGTGCCTCTCTTCCCCTCAGCTTGATATTAACTCGGATTCCGCTCGTAATTTAAAACGATTATTTGCCGGAGGCATTAACCACCATCACCATCGCCATCACCATCGCCACCATCACCATCACCATTACCATCATCATTACCATCACCATCACCACCATCACTACTACTACCACTACTATCATTATCAGTACCATCACCACCACCATCACCATCACCATCACCACCACCATCACCATCACCATCACCACCACCATCACCATTACCATCACCATCACCATCCCATCACCATCACCACCACCATCACATTACTCGTATTCCTAATTTACTTCTTATAGTTGATTCACAATACCCACAGTATATCATTACTTTTATATATATATTTTAAATGAGTCGGTGCTCGTGAAGAGCGCGTGTTGTTCTGATTAATATGCACAAAAAAATACAAAATAAGAAAAATGATTAAATGAGTTATGAATGATAAATGTATGTACGACTTGTATGCTTTTATATTCAATTTTTGTGCTGCAACCCTTAAAGAAGTTTCAAGGAACTACTATAGTAATTAAATTAAAGTCTATTGTTTCAAGAAAGAAGCTCTTTAACGATTGCAACGTAAAAATCAAAGTGACTTGAAAATAAGAGCGCAATAAATCGTAGATAATTCGTGTATAATTAATGAATATCGCATATAATTAATTTATCTATTTTCTATTTTTAACAAGTTCTATAGTATTACGTCTCTTCCTCAAGAGGAAGATCCCTTAAGGGTTGTGGTGCAAAAATAAAAATTTTTCTAATTTAAGAGCGTGTAATTAGCATATCAATTCTATGTATTCGTCTTGTCAATCGATTTTTTATTAGCAGTTAGAATAGAAGTTGGCTGTCCTACAGTTATCTACCTTCTACCAAAAAATATTGTTTTCTGGATTAACTAATGGAGCGCGAGATTTTGGGATTCATTTTCGAAGAGCACATAAATAGCACATATTTACATAATTTTGCCGTTAAATTTTTAGTAGGTGAGGAAATTAGCTGAGTAGACGTGTGTGCTGTGGTAGGTTATTCGTCGGTGCGCCCACTCGGACAAATTGCGATACGCCCGGATCGCTGTTCTACGTCGTACGGGATCGCGCGCACGGACGAGGAAGAGAAAGAGGTATCTCGTCGCTTACCTTAGCGAGCCTCATGGCTGTGAGCCAGCACGCGCGCGATTTTTCGCTGTCGAAAGCGATGACCTTGAGCCCGGGTTCCCCAGCCTCCGTGTCTTCGGCCTCGGCGTTACTGTTCGGCCTCAGGCAGGCGCCCCACGCGAAGGGAGCGCCAAAACACCGTTTCGCGTTCGGAATCCTGTAGACGTTGTAGTCCGTCAAGTGCACGAGTGTGATTAGCTGTTCGTTGTCCTGCAACAAGAAACGACCACCAGGCGGTTCGATGAGAAATATTCATGACTAATTGGAACAACGAAGACAACGCTTTTGGACAATCGGACTGTCGAATAATCCCGAGCGCACGCTATCTTTCTTTCTCCCTTTCTCAAAAAAGCCAGTAATGTTTTTCGGATCATATATATTGAGCGCAAATGTCAGAGAAAGAGACACTGGAGTAACGCGTGATTTCCTTAAAGTTTCCGTATGTTGAGCCGAAATATAGAAACGCTTTTTTAAGAGTTATACCTGTATATTTGTGGAATAATTTATCAACTCTACGAAATATGAGTTGTTCCGAGTAACTCAAAGTCAAGTTTTATGAGACCTTGATGGCTGGAAAATTGCTAATGTCAGCATAAAGGAAATCGAAGCAAGATGGCATATTTTTCAAAATTCCAAAGTTACAGTCCGTAGACAACTAATTATTGTAATTAAGGAGATGCCGAACATGAAAAATTTACCGACATAACATTGACTTTTTTTTGTAAAGTTTATGTCTTGTTGCTTGTCCAGAATTACAAACGCTTTTATACAACAAAAGTGCATGCAAAAATAAATTGGAGCATTGCTCAATATGTGACGAAAACGAAAAAAATATGTTTAAATTTAAATTTTGAGCTGTCAGTTAGTACAATATTTGTTTAATACAAACATTCTGCAGGTTGTATATACCGAAACTGTGGATGCTCCAATCAGGAAAATTTCAAAGATTATTACTACACTTTCAAAATTTAGTTTCGATACCAACAAAGATATGAAAAGTTTCCAGCGACGCTTGGGAGG
>NW_022639478.1:2384035-2387641 GCF_010583005.1 Odontomachus brunneus
AGCACATCGGGAGCTGCCGCGTTATTTTCTAGATTATTCCGTGTCGATTTTTAATACCGCGTTTCGACTTTGCGACAATTGACGCGATAATTAAGACGAATTAAGACACGTACTCCTCACGCGAGCAGGTGTTGCGGGCTTTACCGCGACGGGTAATTACCGCGTTTTATTTACTTTTTTACTTGTTAGGTAGAGAAACGTCGTGATCGAGTTTCTCAATGCCGATCAAATATTATCATCATCCATTTATTATTCGAGTATTATTGTTTCTTCATTCAGTTGTCGTTTAATTATTTTTATTCCATATTGGGAAGCAACGCGAGTGTGCAGTTACGACGATTTCCTCGTCTTGCTGTCGTGTGTAATTGATACTATCGGATATTATTATACAGTTGTCGATCAAATATTAATATCATCATCCATTAATTAATCGGGTATTATTACTTCTTTATTCAGCTATGATTTAATTATTTCTTATTGCGTATTGGGAAGGAACTCGAGCGTGCCGTTACGACAATTTCTTTTCCTCGTTTTGCTGTCGCGTGTAACTAATTGATACTAAATTATTAACTTACTAAATTAAATTAAATTTCTGTCACAGAGATCCAATAGAGTAGATACAGTTACGTGGTTCTAGGGGATGCTTGGGGGTTGCCGCGCCGGAGGATTAGGCTCGGGCCTGTCTGAGTCGGCTCGAAGGTGAGCTTAACTAATTTGTACTTATAATTAGAAATCCGACAAAACTGAAAATTTTCTTGTTTGGAATCGAGTTCCTTAATCTCTCCATCGTCGTGTAACTAATTAATACTCAATTAAATCTGTTTTTTGTTGCAGAAACGAGCACTCGTCTCTAAGGGGATGCTGCGCCGGAGGATCCGGCTCAGGCCTGGCACAGTTGGCGCGAAGGTAAGTTTACTAATTTGAATTTATAATTCCGATAAATCCGATAAAACTGGAAATTCTCTTATTTGAAAGCGAGTTCCTTAATGCCTCCATTTTCATGTATAATACTAAATTAAAACTGTTTTCTGTTGCAGAGAGGAAGCAGACGACTAGCCGACTCTTAAGGGCTGCTGCGCCAGAGGATCTGACTCGGGCCGAGCGGGGTTAGCTCGAAGGTGAGCTTCATTAATTAACATTTGTAATTAGAAATCCGACAAGACTGATAATTCTCTTGCTCGAAATTGAGATAATTTTAAATCAAATTAAAGATTGCGTTAAATCGTAATTATACGCGGGGAGAATTTTTTCTGAGTAACATTACCACTTGAAAAATTTTGATTTGTTCTGATTAAGAGGTTTATTTGCAACGTCGAGAAAAAAGAAAGTGGAATATTTCAAGTGTGAATGCATTCCGAAAAATTATTCCAGCGTGAAAAATATCGCGTTTATTTTTTTATCTTTCAAACTTCTTTACTCAAATTGTCATTAATGCACAAATCTAATCGACGAAATGGCATTTTTCTGTTCCAGAAACGAAAGCAGAATGTGGCTACCCTGATCGGCGGTTTGGTGAGTCAAAACAAGAAACATTGATAATAGAAAGACAAAAAGTCTTTCAATATAGTGCATGCTTATTGAATCAATGCGATTTACTTTGCTGTAGCTGTAGTATACGTGCTGTCCAATAAAAATCATACTGCTCAAAACAATTAGAAGATCGCTTTTTTAAATAATAATATTAGTGATAATATACATTTTACATAAATTTTCAAGTATTTTTTCTCTCAATGTACATATATTTATTAATTGATTAACTTAGATTACTGATTGGTCGACGATTTTTGTCGGAGAAAATTTTGATTAATCAAACCCCAACACTATGTAGTAGATGCTTAAAGTATTGAGTATACACTCTAAACATTCAAAATTTTGTAAAATTATTCAGTTTGATTGAATGCGATCTTCCAGATGTCTCGAGCAGTGCACCAACGCGCAAAGGGATTGCGCCACAGAAAATGCGCAATCATATCACTTGCGTTATAGATCTTCCGCCGGTCGTTAATTTTTTCTCAATTTTCTCTCTCGCGTGAGCTTGAATCTCGATTGCATTTCATAAAATAGAGTTCGTGCTTCGTTATTAAGTAAAATTCGATATCGTGCAGTACCTGCGCAAAGCGATCTAACGTGATTATATAAACTGCTCGCAAAATTAATTTCACGATCGTCGGAAAATTTTCAGGTTTTAATTTTTCATTTAGAGTTAGTTTCCTAACGCGAGACACAATAGAGACAATGTTAGTGAGCGTTGATCCCTCGTGAAAAACGCGATGTATACAAGTCAGACATACGAGCAGTTGTTTATTTACGCTGCGCGCTACAAGTTCCATTGAACGAAGACAAACATCTCATGCAATAACATTTTCGAGTAAATTTTGAACATATTTCAATACTTTTGATTTCGTTGCATTTCGAGTAAAGCTACATTTTGAATTTTAAACAGAATCTTTATCTCTATCGTCACAATTTTCAGAGCTTTTGATTTTTCATTCATGCTCGTGTTCGCGATTATTAATTTGATAGGTTTGCGAATTTCACTGGATCGTATTTGCGAAAGAGTCGCAAACGAACTTTGCAGAAATATTGCGGAGTTGTTATCCGCAAAAATATTGCGGAACAGTCTTCGCAAAAGTATTGCGGAGCTGTATTGCAGCCTACTACTGCACCATCGAAACGTTACATTAGGAATATTCCGTGTCGTATGTGAGAATCTCGCACAGATTACTTCGTTTACACATCGAAAGATTTCGCGAGATCGGCCTTCGATTCGCGTTGCGTGTCTCTTTCGCTCGCGGATTCCGTTTTCTTCGTAAGCGATTCGCTTGGCACGTGCATCAAAGCGATATACTACAACTCGATCGGATCGTTGCTGAATTCGTCGCACATACTCGTCAACCCGAAAGGCCGACATTTCCTCGAAGACGCAGTTCGCGATATTTCATACGTAATTCGCAACTCAGAGTGTATCCCCTAATAGAAACGGGATTTTTCGTGAAACCTCCGTTAGATTACCTCGGTCGGGAATAAATTATAGGCGACGTGGGACGCGAGGATCATTGCAGTGTCAGATGCAGTGACAGGATGGCTGGTGGACCCTGGACACCGTGGGACTACGCGCAATGGTGAGCGCTCAATTTAGACGCTCAGTAGTAGACACAAAGCGTCACTTTACGTAGATTGCATGCACGTAGACGTAAATCGCATTGGGTCCGACGGGAAGTAAAGTAAGAATTGGAATTTGCAATTTGCCAGAGTTACGTAAGAATTATCCAACCAAAAAATTTACCTCTGAGATTTTCGCAATAGTTCAATGAGTCAAGTATTTCCATTTCTTTAAGAGTATTGACTAGCTCAATCCTTAGAAAAATGTGCAAAAATACGCGACTGGTAAAAAATAAAAAAACTGTTCTTAGTTCATTTCAAGCATCTATAAAGCTTGAATTTTTTTGTTTGGATTAAAAAGATGTAAATGGAGTATTCATTGATAAAAGCTTATAATTTTTTGAATTTGATCATTCTTGCATAACAATGGCTAATTGAAATTTCGACTCGGCAAGCTTCTTTCTCGTCGGATTATTTCTTGATAATACATTAAACTGATATATT
>NW_022639478.1:2387651-2433022 GCF_010583005.1 Odontomachus brunneus
TACGCGACTGGTAAAAAATAAAAAAACTGTTCTTAGTTCATTTCAAGCATCTATAAAGCTTGAATTTTTTTGTTTGGATTAAAAAGATGTAAATGGAGTATTCATTGATAAAAGCTTATAATTTTTTGAATTTGATCATTCTTGCATAACAATGGCTAATTGAAATTTCGACTCGGCAAGCTTCTTTCTCGTCGGATTATTTCTTGATAATACATTAAACTGATATATTTCAACATGTCATATTTATCTGTATGTGTTATATATGCTTCTTTTATGCTCTATATATGTTTTATATATATTCTATATATGCTCTATATATACTATTTGATTAGCCACTTTATATATACTATATGATATACTTTATAATTTGTTATATCGTATTATGTACGACATACTATCTTTCCGGATATATTTTCTTATGCATACGCATTTATTATTGACAAGACGACAAATTAAATTTCGACAAATTAAAGATAACAAATTAAATTATTAAGTTGAGACGAACCGAAATTTTTCGATTTCCCACTAAATTATTAAGCCGAGATTCGGACCTGAGTGTTTTAAGATTCTGCTAAACTATTAAGCCGAAATTCGAACCGATATGTTTTGAGGTTCCGTTAAATTATTAAGTCGAGATTCAACCGAAGTGTTTTGTGTTTCGCTAAATTATTAAGCCGAGATTCGAACCGAAATGTTTTGAGTCTTCGCTAATTTATTAAGCCGAGTTAAGTCTGGGATAATTTTTTAAAGTTTCTTAGAGAAATTTTCGCGTTTGCAAAGGTATATTCTCGAAAATGACGTGGTGTGCGTATTTCGCTCAGAATCGTCTCTTGGATGATAATGTGCATTAATGTCACTCTACTCCTTCAGTAACACGCCCAGAATCTTGAAAATAATTTTCCAATAGCCCAAAGTCGCGTTCATAACGTTAGGTCCAATTTAGCGTCGTAGAAATGTTAGATTATGTTCTCGCCCACTGGCCGAAAGTAGGTCATGTTACTGCAGGTCATATAGTGTTAGCATGTAGCGCACATTCTGAGATAATATTATACAGTCTTTTATTCAATTTTCACGTTCGCAAAGATGTATTTTCGAAAATGAAGTTGTGAAGTTTGACTATTTCGCTTCCACCGTTTTCTCATCATAAATATACAAACCGTAATGAATACGTAAAGCATATGGCCAACATACCCCAAAGGCTACCTAAATCCGGTCTCTTCTAAATGTGCTTAAAACGTTGCTTTTCTTTCAATTATACTTTCACTCATATTTTTTTTTCTTACCAATATTTTTCTCAGAGCGCGTAATAAATCTATCCCTCTTTTTTCCTCTACCTCTATCTTTCGCGGGACAGAAAGAGAAACTTCGGGAGTCATCGGCGCATCGCGATAATTTGTTTAATTCGCTGCGAATGCGCGCGTCTACTGCATGTTGCCGCCGGGGGGATAAGCTAACGGTTGCATTACGTATCGGCGCGGTCATTGTTGACACACTGAGCGGCTAATGGGAGTGGTTTTGCAACAATAGACAATCTAGTCGGCTGTGCGCTTGCGACGACTATAACGACCGTTGCTGTAATAATCGCCGGTGTGGTTAATGAGTGCGCGCGACTGCGCCAGTGGTTATAGACGAGGTTGTGCGCGCGCGGGGGAATATCTACGTCGGGGTTGGATATATTCCCACCAGAACACCTCTCGAGCGAAGCGACGCGTAAAGCGACTCGTAGATACGAGTCGCTTTACGCGCAAAAACTGTCGCGAGATAGTTTTCCAGCGGACTCTTCCCGCCGGCTGTCCTCCTCTGCTGCTGTTCCTCCCCCAGTTCCTCTCCTCTCCCTCTAACTCCTCCACCCGCCGCCGCCGGCGGCGACCTCGTCGCCGGATTCAGCCGGGAAACTTTCTTTCGCGACGTCGCGAGAATCGCAGAAGCAATTTATTATACGCCGGGACGATTTTTACGGCGCAGCGCGCACACCGCCGCGGCGGCAGGAAGCACCGGCGACGACGGCTCTTATCGCGCGCTTGCCATTATTTGCCTGCAGCGGGAAAGTTGCGTTTGTCGAGTGATTTCCGGCAGTAAATATTCATAGACGTTGCGGTTGCTCGGCCGCGCGCGTTTCGGTGTGTTCCTTAAGGGAAAACAGCGGACTCGAGGTCGTCCGTCCTCCGTTCTCGCGATGTTTCGTCAGATGATGATTTCACGAGGGGATTCCTCGGGGTATTTCGCGAGAGGAGAAATGTCTACCGCGCACAAAACATTTCTTAAAAGGGTGCTGAATAATAAGTGGATTCGAAAAATTCGAAAATAAAAAACGAAAAACGAATTCGAAAAATATCGATAACACAGTCACTCACACAATCACACAATCAATTATCTTTTTGTATTTTTACATATTTTTTGTACTTACATAATATATAAATGTGTGTCGCTTTGTTTATATTCAGCGAAAAATCTAACCATGCATATGTAGGAAAATCTTTCTGCAAACTTTTCCAGTATTCTTTTGAATTTAGATACGAATGTACGGCAATGTTTTTCAAAATTTTTCTGTTTGGAGCATCCATACTTTCGGTATGTACAAGGCACAACAAAATTCGGGCATTCTAATCGCAATCTATGCTGTATACGAGAATCTTAAGACAATCCTACGCGAAGCGTCTCACTGTTTTATTAATGGACACCGCTCTCTCGCCGCTTCAAAACAATGTATATTTTTGCCCCACGTGTCGCGTGCGACACTTGGGGCGTCCCGATTTGACTCGTAGGCGCACGACATCGGTCATTAAACAAAATTATCAGCGCCGAGGAGAGAAACAGGCGGATCTCGACGCGGGATAACGCGAGATGCATGCGCGCCCCGGCGTCTAACAATTTTACGCGCGATCGGCGTCACACGGCCGCTTTTATATTTAACACGGCTCCTATATCGCGAGCACATCGTCCACGTAGTTATTACTCTCTGACCTTTATCCACTTATCGGCGGCCGCGCGATAAGCGTCCAACCGTAAAACCCTCGACTTGCCGGCTCTCGAAAATCTCGCGCCGCTACCGTAGTAAATGTGCTTTTAATGTGGGTAATTATTGTACACTAACCTAACCCGCGCAGAAACCACTTCGTGGTCGTCCTTTCATTATTTTAAAGCTCCTGACTATTCGCCGCGAAACTCTTGATTGACGACATCAGAAGCGAAGAAATGTCTGCCCAAAATTCCTACAAAGTACATCGAAATAAAAATATATATCCAAGAAATGGATAACTTGCAATCGATTAAGCACAACTCTAAAATGCTCCGAACACTTTTTTTTTTGCTCTACAACTAACTAATTTTAACCTACATTTCCTCATTATTTCATGACATTAATTTTAGGTTTTTCTATTGATTGTTAGACTGGCTAGTTAAGAGCCTTAATATCAACCAACGCTTGGTTGCTCACTCTCTCTCCCCCCCTCTCCTTGCCTCTCCCTCTTTGTCTCTCTATCTCTCTCTTTCTCTCTTTTTGTATCTTATCTGTACTAAGTACATGGAAATAGAAAAGGGTGAAAAATCGTCTCGCCGGAACGAGACGCGTAATTAGTAAAATTAGCCGCCGATGACGTACCACTCTTTTTTGACGCGTTAACATACGCAAGCGTGTCACCCTCGACGCGCGGGTTTCGTGTGTATCTCGCGCAAAAATAGCGTCCTCGCGCTCTTCGGGTCGCACCGAGACAATACGTCATCGTCTTTAATCTCGATTGAAGAGCCAGCATGTACTATCTCATACTTCGTCCCATTTCCATTGCATCATTTGCATTTCTCAACACGCGATTGATTAATTAAAAAATCGCTCTCTCTCTCTCTCTCTCTCTCTCTCTCTTTCTGAGTAATTGAAAAATAGCATTACTAAGTACGTATAATATTGTGATTAACTTTGGACTGTCAACGTTAATCATTTTAATCTATATTTTGAATAACAATGTAACAACAGCGAATATTTTGCAAACTTGATATTACTTCATTTAGACAGCCTATATTTTGACTATAAGTCAAAGTGACCGGCAATAATTAACTATTACCACTAGCATTAGCAATCGCTCCCTCTCTCTCTCTCTCTCTCTCTCTCTCTCTCCCTAATTAATTGAAAAATAGTATTACTAAGTACGTATAATATTGTGATTAACTTTGGACTGTCAACGTTAATCATTTTAATCTACATTTTGAATAGCAATGTAACAACAACGAATATTTTGCAAAATTCATATTACTTAATTTAGACAGCTATAAGTCAAAGTGACTTCGGCAATAATTAACTATTACCACTAGCATTAGCAATCGCTCCCTCTCTCTCTCTCCCTAATTAGCTGAAAAATAGTATTACTAAGTACGTATAATATTGTGATTAACCTTGGACTGTTAACGTTAATCATTTTAATCTACATTTTGAATAACAACAGCGAATATTTTGCAAAATTCATATTACTTAATTTAGACAGCTATAAGTAAAAGTGACTTCGGCAATGATTAACTATCACCGCTAGCATTAGCAATCTAGGGTTAAACGATTACGTTTCGCTGTTCATTCGATCTTCATCACTGGTCGCTTAACGAACCGTCGCCTACGAAAGCCGTTCCTCGCGATTACTCGCGCCGCGTCTGTCGTCGAAAGGAAGGGTGCGGTTGGTCAGGGACACCCTGACCACCCGTATAGTCTCTCCGAGAGAGAATCCCGTTGGCCCTGGTCGTCGTCGGCGCGGTGTGCCCCGCGTTACGACGATATCCGCCGCCGTTGCTGCGCAAGCATTCGTCACGCGTGCACACACAGTCGGATAAGACAAGAGGGAGAAGAGAGAGGAAAGAAAGAGAGGGCGGGAGGGGAGGGAGAGCGTGTGCACGAGAGGCGCAGCGAGATAGCGGCGGGACGAGATAGTTGCGTATATGGCTCAGCAAATATTTGACGATTAGCTCGGTTGCACTCAGTGCGCGAGTGCGAGAGAGCGGGTCCGCGTTAACGGTTACGTAACTATTATCCGGCTAACCGAGGGATTACGGACGAAAGCGAACGGAAAAGAAAGGGTAGATAGGGTGACTGAGAACGCTACGGCTATGGAACAGCCGCGCTGCGGACATGTGTGTACGTGTACATGTATGTGGGAGGTCCTTTATATTCTTCCAAGTAAATCGCTCATGCGAGATTTACGCCCACGCGTGCGGCCTCACCGTCCCATCCACCCAGTATGTGTGTGTGTGTCTGTGCATTTGTGTGTGTGCTCCTTTTGGCGAACGCGCCCGTAATTCTGACACGTGTAACTGCCGTTGTCATATGCATATCCAGACGCGCCCCGTCGCCGTCATCGTCCACGATCGATCACACGCGGAGTGCGGTATCTCGCGAAGGATCGTGTCTTTACACGCGCGGGAGATAAAAAGTACACGTCAAAACATGAGCGAATTAATGACGATGTCGGACGAAGGCGGATTGAAGCCTAGCGGGAGCAACAGAAAGAGAGGGCGAGAGAGAGAGAGAGAGAGAGAGGGGAGAAAGGAGAAAAAACTGAAAAGTATATGACGACAGAGACCAGAGCCCGTTTTAAGACCCGGCCTCACGATCGCGCCTTTACGAAATACACATCGACGGGAGAACGTCGTAAAGAAACATCGAATGAACTTACACAAGAGTGTTATTTTTTGTTTTTTTATCGCAACCCGTGTAACGACGGTTGTCCTGTAATTGTAATCGCACTATTTGCAAGGGAGCATCACCGTAATTACTATTTATAATCCCCGACGTAGCAGCGAGCGAGTTTATTTCGAGAGCGTGGTAAGAGTGCAGCGACTCACGAGCCCCAAGTAACCTTTCCACGTGCCGGTTACCGAACATTAAAAATAATTATTGCAACGAGAGATGTATTCGACCTCCATTGCGAAATCGTGCCGGGACATTGGCAAGCGCGTTATGATCTCCACGTGTCAGGCCGGCCACTTGAGCGTGCACGGCACGCATTGATCTTTCGATTCGCTCCAACGCGGCCGCCATTCACAGACGAGAGATGAAAGTAGGATAGTCGAAAAGACTCCTTTATCGTTCATCATGTTATTTCGTAGTGTGACGTCGGCCTACAATAATCGCCGCGCGTCGTCATGAATTCTTTTCTTTCTTTCTTTTTCTCTTCTTTTTCTACCGTCTAGCCGCACGCCCGTTACCAATTTTTGTCATCGCTCCCGTGGCAAACAATAGTTCCTTCTTTGAATAGAAAATTATTAACTTTTACTAGGTCACGCAAAAACGTTGAAAAAAATATATAATAAAAAATGTATATAACTATAAATTATTAACAATTTTCTTCATTTGCAACATAGTATATAGATTGATGAAAATTCTGTGAAAATGGTCTTTAAGAATATTAGAAAATGAGATTATAGGATGTTCCGCGAAGCCCCTTTATTGAAACGCGCACTAATTGTTCACGATATCTCGAAAAACAATTGTCCAATTGACTTCTAATTTGGCACACATATTCTTAACAAGATTATCTAGGGCGCAATTATGCAGGGTTTCTTAAATACAATTATAATATTCTATAATTATATAATTATATATTATATATTATATATTGTATAATATATATTATATAATTTGACTATTTTTTAATATTTTTTAAAGCTATTTTCACAAAGTTTTCATCGTGTACTAAATACTGAACATCAAATAAAGAGAATTGTTTATAACTTATAGTTGCGTTGAAACCAATTAGTGATTTCTGACGTTTTTGCAGCGTTTCAGGGTGGCGTGACTCCTGAAACATGCGTACAGCGGTACTTCATACCGCAACATTGGTTTTTTTGAAAAATTACATATGAGAGAAAATTACATATCTTCTATTGCGGTATTCTTCATGCATCATTTTTTTTTATTATTTTACATTACAACTAGTCGTCTCCGGTTAACCAACCAATTCTCCTTTAATTAAATAAACCTAACTCTAAGATACCATCTTTGTGTCATTTTACTATCAATCTTGCACGTAATATAAAAACATAAACAAAACAGTGACACAAAGTAAATTTTTTAGAATACTTGCAAATATACTGTACGGAGTGCCGCAAGACGTGATTTAATGGATTTCTTGCATTTCAGTTAGGTACTATCTCTTCCTTGTCCCGTCGTAATGTTTATGCAGTTCGAATGGTTTCGTTCTTTTCAGTTTCCTTCTTAGTCTATGATTGTTCAGAAATTGAAGGGCTTCAACATTTATATGCGCATGACGTCAGGCCTCACGTCTCCGTGCGACCTTACTGATCTCTCTCTCTCACAGTTGAAACTGCGAAGTCTCTGTGAATGTAAATGTTTTTCACACACCAGACGGCGTCTACAAGCCCTCGCAAAAATTTGTTTTGACACTTTTGTATTGAATTGATATTAGTTTTACTGGCACAATTCCAGGAATATCGTCCAGATCGGTTTGATCACTTGACTGTACAAAAGCACTTTATTACGTATTAATAGCTGGGACTTTCTACTCATCAACACTTTTTTTATATTTTAACTCTCTCATTCATCATGTCTGTCACAAAATAGCACGTATTTCGTATTCTTTCCATCAAGAAGTCACTCGTTAGTCAGCTCTCAATCCATTAAATCACGTCTTGCGGTATTCCGTACAGTATATTTGCAAATATTCTAAAAGATTTACTCTGTGTCAGTGTTTTATTTATATTTTTATATTGATATGTATTGATTTATATTCTTATTTAAAGTCTTAAATTAATGTTTCTTTTTTTAATTTTCTGTGTGGCTAGTCACAGGTTTATTTAATATAAACTTAAAAACACAAATTTTCGATGTTATATTTTGCAAAAAAAAATATATTGTTAATATAGGTTTTTTTAAAAACTACATAAAATTCTTAGTTAATCAAAGAAAATTTATGAATTATCACACGTCATACGGTAGATGACTTACGATAATGACGTCTGCTGCCATGTGTTTGTATATTATTATTGAATAGATCAAACTGAACAAAAAAGTTCTTTACCATTTCGTAAATGATCACGTAAATTTTTAGCTATTAATTAAAAAAGTGATGCATCTTCACGCATAATCATGCGCCAAAATCTTTAATTAATAAAAAAAATGTAATGTATATATAAACACACATGCATACTAAATTTTTTCACAAATCTTCTTTGATTAACTCAAAATTTTACTTAATTTAAAATTGGTTCTTTTAAAAAAAAATGGTAGAGAAACTATTTGTTCAGTTTGACCTAATCTACACTCTCAAGAGCGACAGCACTATTGTTCTGGGATACCCTGTATATATCTATGTAAAAATTCGCCACTCTATTGATAAAATATATGACGCGCGACACGGTCATCCGAATTCGCGAAGATAACTTCTTGACGAGGCGCAATTACGAGGGGAAACTGCTGATACGGCGAAAGAACGTAAGATTGGAAGAAAGATGGAGAGGAGGCGACGGTATCTCCTTCTTTCTCTCTTTTTCTCCTCGAGAAGGCTCGACTCGGCCCGAGATGAGATTGACCCAGGTCCGACTCGCATATCTCCGATACGAACGGGGGACTTCATTCGTTGTGCAATTGACGATACGTCGCGGCAAAAAAGCTCCGACAGCGCGCGTCGACGATATAAATAATAATAAGTGACGGAGGGTGCGCGAGGGATTCGCGATAACCTCGCGGAGCCTGTTCCTGCGTCCGTTTCTTCACGGCGAAGAAGAGGCTCAAGGGATGAGAGGGGCGAGGAGGCGGAGGAGGAGGAGGAGGATTCTGAGAGGAGAGTTATTGGCGTTTCCGTCTACGGACGCGGCTTCGGAAACGAAACCGGTTTATAAATAATTCCAGAAGCACGCTCTCTCGCGCGATTAAAGAGAAAAAAGAAGGAAAGTGCGCGGTGGCTTCGCCCGGGGCGCCAATGGTCCGCGCAATCATTGCCAATAAATTTGGTCCCGCGCTTTCGTCCTTCTCACGTCGTCGTCGTCGTCGTCCGAGGAAGAGCGTCGCGACTACACGTTCGACTTTACCAACAAGAATCGAGCTTGCGACTGTAAGTCGCACACGTCAACTGTATCAAACTGACTTTTCGAGAACCAGCCTGTTCTTTTCACCCGGGAAGAAATTTAAAACGGAGATCAAAAAGGGCTTAGACAGTTTTTCCTTACTTCTATCAAGGTCCTATGAAAACAGGCCCACTTAGTGGCTACACAGAAATGTTACACTCTAACCAATTAGCGCCTAGACTTGTAAATCTGATTAAGATCTATCATGATATGCTCAACTGCCTGACCCTGACTGAAATGACGAATTGAAGCTATATTTTGATATATTTATATATATGGCATTATCGCGCACAATCATGTCACAATTTTCTTTCATTAATAACTAAAAATCTACGTGGCAAAATAATAAAGAATTTTTTTGTTCAGTTTGATCTAATGTACAAGCATATAATAGTATATATTGTCACTACAGCTCATCTATTACATTTTTAGAACTTATTTATGAAATTCTATCCAGAATTTTTATCAAGATATCTATCAGAATATCTGTACAATTTCTATCTAGGCCATAACTATGAAGGTATGTTATCTCGGGGCATCTCTGGTTAGAGTCACTACATATTTAAAGTCCGTTCCGATTAATTTCTACCTATTGGACATTGTAAACATACGTCAAAAAATTTATCTATTTATTTAAAATAAACAAACTTTGAAAATAATGGAGAAACATCCGCACAACGGTTTATACGGTACAGGCGTTCAAAGTAAGGCTTTGCCAACTTGATTTCGTTTCTCGAGCGACCTCAAACCAACGAAAGGCACAAAAGCTCGACGGTGCGCCCTTAAGCGTTCGTCAATCGCTTTTCTACGCGAACGAAAATCTCAGCGACAGCCCTCCTCGCGATCCTCGCGCACAAAGCTGCGGGAGTATTTCCCCGTGATCGATACTCGCGCGCCGAGGACGGACACACTCCTCGAACGTCACGTTCGACCGAAGCTCACCGCACCGGCGGTCGTTGGCCCGAAATGACATCGTTAAGTTGCCGCTCGCGTGGCAGTGAAAGGATTGACTCCAGGGCGGCGTTAGACCGGCGTTAGAGAGACGCCCGGGAGAGAAGGAGACCGCGCGCGGGAGCGAAGGAGAGAAGTAGCGTACGATAGGTCAGGTTTTTCTTCCTTTGGAGGCGGCGGAGAGACTCGCCGCGCTGCAAGCCAATGAGGAGAGATAGGCGCGGGAGAGAGAGAGAGAGAGAGAGAGAGAGAGAGAGAGAGAGAGAAAGAGAGAGGGACGAGAGGGCGCCGAAGGTAGGGACGTGAGTAGAGACCCGCGCGTGCAGCGAGCGCACTGAAAGTTCACGGAAAGGCTTTCTCCTAATCTCCCTCGGCTTATCCGTTATAACACTTACTCCTCGGAGAGGAGCCCGCGAGCGGGACTGACGAATTCGCGAGGACTCGTGTAATAAGCGGGCGATGTAGTCTGCCACTCGGACGGTCGCGAATGTAGATTCCAAGCGAGAAGAAATCGCCGAACTCGCGAGAAAAGAGATCTGCTTTCCACGGAGTGTTCAATATGTATCGTCGCTTTATTTTATTATTCTGCCTTTTATTCTCTTTTTTTTCTTCATTTTCTCGCGAACGCACGTCGCTCTTCGGTTTTAGCTTCTTGATTTAAATAATCGCCGCGGCAGAACTTCATAAATCATTTGACTCTTTTAGGTGAGAGCGACTGAGAAATTACGACGGGCAAGCAGGAGCTCAAGAAAGAAGGAGAGAGGGAGGAGAGGAGAGTTGTACGCGCCGAGCGGGGGGAGACGAAATAATAAGAATCATTGATTATACATTGAGAAAATGTAGGCCACGCTCCCGCCGTCGAGAGCTGCGCTATGATTACGGTAATAATGCGAGAGCGTATAACGGTAAGCAGCCGTGAAAGGCGAGCCGAGAGACAACGACGGCCGACTACCGTCGGGAAAAAGGGGGAGTAAACTATGGAAGAAAGGAACACACAAAAGGAAAGGACGAGGAAGACGTGCGCCGCTCCGAAATGACTTCCTCGTAGAGTCTTTTTCTTCTCCTTCTTCTTCTTCTTGCGATTAACCCCCGCATAGAAATTTCTCAAGATCTTTCCAGATACAGCGATATAGATTAGAATGCTCTAATTTGTCCCAAAATTGCTCATCTCACTACGATATCAATTAAAAACTCCATTCTTGTCCCAAAACATAGCTTCTTTATTTAGGATCAAAAGAAAAATACTACGCGTTTTCTTCAGTTTTTTTGTACTTTTCTCGTATCAGAAAAACAGGAAATATTCCATTTTATATTAATTATTGTATATCCAATAGTATAAAAAGGTCAATGTTTAAAATAAAATTAAAATATTCTAAATAAAACTAAGATATTTTAAAAACGGTCAAGCACTCGAGACACACGTCGACCGATCCGTCATGTCAGCACAACGTGACGTCACAAGAGCAAATCTCGCTGAGACTAGAGCCCTAAGTAAACAGAGAAGCGACATTGGGATTCGGTATATCGAAAGTCGCCATCTTGTTTTCATGATGGTGCTGAATCTTCAGTGCTCGTTGGTTGCTTCACATGTTATCAAACAAAATGAGTTTTTTATATACTCGATCCCAATATCGCCCATTATTATTATGTCAGAAATTTACATTATAACTTTACACATAAAACTAAATATTGAAGTGAATTATAATATACAGAAAATATCTTACAAAAATTACTATTTATCGTTAAGCTTACTGTCTAAATTATTACCATTTACTATTCACATATTATATGCTTTTTAATTGCAATAGACAGAAGAAGTGACGCTTGTGATTCATATAATCAATTAAAGCGTCACTCAATGTCGCTTCTTTATTTATCTAGAGCTCTGGCTGTAAATTTTAGTCATTTCGCTTGCAATCGCTATTTAGTATGCAAAAAAACTTCATCTTCCGATATCGGTAAGATAATTATTTTCTTCATTTTCTTAAATAAAAACTTTTTATTTTCATCTTTAATTCATAATTTTTACATTCTAAAGAAATCAATAAAAAAATTTATTTAACATCAACAACTTTATAGTAATAAAAAGTAAACTCTTTTATATTTTCATGCCTGTTTCACTTTGCCACCTTATTTTCCAAGAGCCCATTTTTTGCATTATACTAAAAGAAACTTTGTGCCCTTTAAACAGTTAATTTTTCTTCATAATTATGAATAAAAGATATATTCGCTAATATTTCTAATAGTTATTATTGACGACTGCTTGTCTTAAAAAAAGTGATCGATATCCCAATCTTCTGCACTACACTGCCTAGAACCTATCATTATTTTAGGGAATCAAATCGAATCAGAAGAGATTTCCTATACGAACCTTTCGCCTATTATATCCCGAAGACCGCCGAAATCGCGACATAATAATGGCGGTGTTGAAGTGTCACGCCTTGCCGAAAAGCCCGAGGAAACGCAGACGAGAGAGAGAGAGAGAGAGAGAGAGAGGGGAGAGAGAGTAGAAGCCGCTCTTCGACCTCTCCACGGAGATAATCCGTCGAGCCTCGAAGTCGCACAGGAGGAAACCCCGCGTGTACGCGCGGATGCAGACGGCGAGTCGCGTCTATCTTTATTGGATTCGTTCTCTAATAGAATTTGCGTCGCGCTCGCGCTTACGCTCACGCCTGCGCCCACCTACGATGCCCGCTCTTGAATTTTAATGTCCGAAACGGACGCGTCGCGGAGCGATTCCCTTTTTTTCTTCCCTCCCGCCCCTCTCTCTCCCTCTCTCGTTTTTACACGAACTTCCCCTTGGCCGAATTAAAATTCTGCCGCTTCGCTAGAGCGGATAATTAAATATTTGTTGTAAGCGCGCACCCACGGGGTCCGTGTAATAAAATTTCGCGCCGCTCTGGGTCGCCGCGGTCACACTCGACGTTCGAGCAGACGAGAGAACGTCGTTGATGAGTGATCGAGGCATCTCGGCGATGTCGGACGTGGGGAGATTTCTCCTCCCACGTTTACATCCAAGTCGCGTGAAACCCGAAAATAAAATTTGAAATTTTGCAACTGATTATTCAGGGACGGAATTTTAATAGCTCGTGCAAGTTACGAAAGACGGTCGATCAATATCGATACGTCTTTCCGAAATTCACTTAACTCTCGAACGATGACATCAAGGAGGAGCACGAATGTCCGCAACGCCGCCCAAATCCTAGGAAATTTTCTTGCAAGTTCGATAAGCTCCTCGTGCTCCTCTAACAGACGACATAAAAACTCTCCATAGAGATTGCTTTATTCTCATTATGTCTCCCTCGGTGTATAAATTGTATTTCTTGCTGCCGCGATATCGAGCCGACGTCCTCTCATCGTGACAGCTGAATTTCTACTGCAGTTAGCTCTCTCGACCGGATAATTTCAGGCCGACAAAAAGCAGTCGGGATTTTGAATCGGACGCGCGGGCTCCCCGCGCCGATGTGTCCAGGGGCGTTATAGCGATTAAAAAACGGTGACGCGCGCGAAATCGAGGTCGTCGCCGACTAATCTTTCTTTTTGCGTTTCGCGAGCGCGCGCGAGGTGCGCGAGGAGATGGTGAAGCGTGATGTAATTCGCGAATCCCGCCATGCCCCCTTCCTCAACCGAGCCGGCGTCTATAATTTCACGTGGCGAGTTAAGGAGCTAGGAGGAAGAAGGAGAAGAAAAAAGAAGGAAAAAGAGACTATGAAAAACTCACTATGTAAGTCGCGTGTTGTTGAATTATTAATATTCCTCGAGCGTCACCGACTATCAACGAGGCGCCGCAATCTGTTTTAATAAATTTTAATAGATTTATTAATAGCCAAATAAATTTGCATACTCTCTATAGTACAAATGTAGAAAGGTGCACGTCACGCCCTCGCTCCAGTATACGTCTTATCTAGTGTATTTGAGGAACTCCCTCCTACTGTAGTAAGAGCCTTCTCAAGAAAGAGAGTGACAAGACGAACGACTTCGCGGAGTTCGTTAAACGTCAGGGACGAGTTGTGCCACCGGGAAATATCTCTTCCTCAATTAATTTCATTCACGCCATTCCCTTATCGCGCTATGTATCGCGTCAACTATAAGCCGGCGTTGAGAATGTACAAAAATAAGAAGAAAGAGAGTGAAAGGAGGAGAAGAAAGGAGAGGAAGAAACGAACATCCCATCCGTTCCTCTTCCACGCTGACGATACCAAGAGCGTATCGCGCGAATCTTCAAGAGCAAAATGAGAGAGGAAGACGCTAAATCCGAGAGCACGCGATGCATCGCGCTCGCAAATTGATTAGTATACTCTGGGGCTAAACGAAGAGCGAGAGCAAGAGAGAGAGAGAGAGAGAGATAGAGAGGGTGAGAGAAAGATATGGAGTGAGAGAGACAGAGAGAGAGGGAGAGAAAGAGACGCGGATTAAGGGAGCGAGCGGGACCGACACGTCGGACACGAGTCATGAGTCCCGATTGTGAAAACCGGTAGCTGAAACGACTCCTCGCCTCGCACTTGAGGATCCGAACGACGGGGAGTGAAACTCAGTGTACGCGGCTCGCGAGCAAGTCGGTCAGATTAGACAGCGACGACAGTGATTCTCAAAGCGAGTTCAGCAACGAACGCCGACACTCCCTCGATGCGCCCCGCACTGAAAATTAAATCCCCCCCGGCAAAAATTGCGGCTGTCATTGATGCGGAAAGAAAAAATCTCTCGAAATTTCACGCTTGATGAGATTCCGACGAGAAACGATTGCGATCTCGTTGGTTTTATCGGATTTAGCCCCGAATTGTAGATTCCTAATTGCTATGAAAAAAAATACGTGAGAATTCGCGATTGTCGAGATATCTGTATGGAAATTTTCCACGATTCCCCCAGACGTAGCATAGACTCCAATCAGAATGTCCAAATTTGCCCCAAAACTGATTATCCCACTACGATACCAATCGGGAAATCCATTCCTGTCACAAACATGATTGTAACAAGCGTCGCTGTTCTATCTATGCCTAGAATCGGAGCAGAAATATTATGGGAGCTCGCGCTTTTTTCAATCGATAACGTCGCTATACTTTCATCACAACAAACGAAGAATCATATTTTTACACCAATTAATGTATTCAATAGAATAAAAAAATCAAAGGAATAAAATATTTTGAAAACACCTTGAGTGTTTTATTGGAAAATAAAATTATATGAAAAATAAACATACGAGACATAACAGAGACCGTAAGAATTTTCAGTGAATTTTAAAATATATAAAAAATAAATTTACTTTATATTATATTAAAACGTTATTCAAAATATCCATTATTAAAAACACGAGTTGCACTGTAAAAAAAATAATAAAAGAGAACGGAATTAATGTTTTTTTGTGAGAACACTTATATAACTTTATTACACTGAAAAAAATCACCTTAAAATTAACAAATATTTCTTTGATGGGTGCCATTAACATATATATTTAAATCTAAATTATCTTTATTTAAACAAAATATTGTTTACTTAAATCAGATAAATAATATTTGATTTAAATAAAGAAAATTTAGATTTAAGTAAATATGTTAAAAGAACCCAACAAAGAAATATTTGTTGATTTCAAGATGACTTTTCTCTCAGTATATACTTTCTACGTGGGTGCCCCCAATAATATTAGTTTTCAAATATTCTTAAAAAGTAATTTATTAAAAAAAAAGACGCGCAATATGAAAATATTATTGTTACACATTCAATTAATTATAATTATTTATTGACAAAACTTTTCTTATAAAATGATAAAACTATACTCTTTTCTTATTAATTAACTATATTCATTTCTTATTAAAATATATTCTTGTAAAAATGACGATTAATATTTGATAATCGAAATTTTGATCCTACTTTTAGCCTCACTATTCAATTTAGCATCTATTTTGATATTGTATAACCTATAATACAACCTATTTTGATGCTAAAAAAAGTGAAAAAGAAAATTTCGGACATCATCAGAGTAGTAGTAAATAGTATCATTAGAATTAAATCTACTTTGCTAACTTAGCTGCTACTACGTTGTAGAATTTCAGGTTTAACACAGCCAAGATTTCTGATCGGAATTTAACCCAAAACCCATAATTATTTTGGAAAATAAGATAGAATGCCCAATTAGGTGTCACGAAATTTTCTATGCAGATAACTTGCAGACAAGATAAAACCGCGCACGAACAACACTTCGCAAATGTCGTCTCGAGTATCACCGATCTCGAAGAGCTTGCTGCTCTCCGGCGAAATTGGCCGACGGCGGGTCGAAAAAAAAAATGTGCTGAACTGGATTTTGCAAAACACACACGGCGGAGTAAGTTCGCCGAACCGGATTTCGCCAAATGCGCAAAGTTAATCCATCGAACCGGATCGTCGAATTACAAGTTCCCGGGGAGGAAGCCCCCGCCGGAGTAGCGTCGCGCGCTCGCGATGCGCGACCGTGCACCGCCGCGGCATGGCGTAGCGACGGATCCGCTGTTTGTCCCACGAGAAGTGCATTGATCATCCGGGAGTTAAGTTTGGATTTATGCGAGTTAATACACTTTGGCGCGGCTTCAAGCGACTTCCAGCGAGACGGCGAGAGAGGTGAATCACACGGCGCGCTCCCCGAAGTACGTTAATAAACGTCCTAGTCCTTAATCACATCAGCAAATGAAGGCCGCATTCTAACTCGCATTTATCTCGTTTGGAGATACTCCAATTTATAACTGTCAGAATCCTGCCATTTCGCCGGTACGACTTGGATTTAACGAGGGGAGAGAGAGAGAGAACGCGCGCGCGCGAGAGAGAGAGAGAGAGTGAGTAGAGGAGGAAGAGGGGAGGGGGTGGGCAGAATCCTCGCGCGTGTAAACAATATCTTCATGATTATTTAACACGTACATATTTAGGTAAATTTACATTAATCGAAATAACACTCAGTTATTTCATCTTGGACGTAAAATGTAATTTGTAATTGGGAGAGGAAATAAATTGGCACATTCGACGAGGTAAATGCGACTTGAGATATTCAATGCGATATCCGCAGAGATATTCCTCGCCTTCGGAATACATTCTCTTCCGGGTGGTACAACCGGTTAAGCAAATCTAAGACCGTGACGTCGCGGGCACTTCGCGTCGGGGCATGATCGATCCGATCGACGACGACGATTGCCTCGATAACGACGGCGCGGATCACGGCGCGAGAAGGAGAGCGGCGGTTAGTAGTGGTCGTCGGTGATTATTCGCCCCGTGGAATCGATGGTGGAAGCCGCGGTGATTAATCGGAGCCTGAAAGAAGGCGAGGAAAGGAGAGAAGGAAGCAGAGAAGAAAAGGGAGGGCGAAGAGGGAAAAAGAGAGGGAGGGGAATGAGAGAAGGTGCAAGGGAAAAAAGGGTGAAAGGAAGGGGGCGGGTGGTAATAAACTACCCCGAAAGAACGATGCATTCCCTCTCCCTCCCTCCCTCTACCCGTGTCCGACTAAAGACCCGGCGAAACAGGTTCGATGATCGTCGGAAAACGAGAAAAAAGGAGCGGGGTTCTCCGGCGCTACGCTCCCGTATCCTTCCAGGACCATAAAAAGAATCGAGCGGTTCTCGTCCCTCCTGCTTTACCCAATAACGAAATTAAACCCCACTGATCGCCGGAGAACCCCGGCAACATGTTATATATCGATATGTTACCAACAAAACATGATATTTATTACGTATTATCTCGCGTATAATATCGGTTATTGTTATATTACTCTTTATCGGTTACTATAATATTACCTTCTTATATGAAAAATACGTGGGTTACATAATAATCAACTTGAAAGCTCAAACAAGTCTTCCACTTGGAAACGCCGCATTTTCCTTCAAGGGGTTACAGGACTCTGGAATAAAAATTATGTAACACATTCAGGGAGTTGTATAAAGTTGTAAATTAATAGGAAGTATGTATATTTTGTTATGTATTGTTTTGTTATGTCTACTAACATTTCTTATGTTTATTATATATGTTCTATCTATCAACAATATCTTGGTATAAAAAAAATTGATTTTATGCCCAATATTAGGATCACTGTATCCATTTAAATTCTGCTCTACGAAAGAATCGTGCTTCAACGGTAACCATCCTGCTCTCAACAGGAGTGATTTGAAAGTGCCATATTTTTTATTCATTCAGGTTAAAGTTGTCACGGAGGCTTTTCCACAAATATCAAAATTATTTTTCATTTATTTATTTTACAAGGCCGAATTTTTTGGAGAGAAAATTCAATTTTATTTTTTATAATTTCCATTTTGTTTTGTTTCCACAATTGTTTTTTATTTCAAAATATGCTCCGTGAATTGATAATTATAATTCTAATAAATAAAAAAAAAAAATACATTGATACCGATTTCAAATCACTCTTATTGAGACCAGAATGGTTATCGTTAAAGCAAGATTATTTGGCAGAAAAAAATTGAAATGTAATGTTAATATTTGCCATAAAATCTAATTTTTTTATACCACGATATTGTTGACAGACATGCATAACAAAAAATATAGACTTTCATTGATTTGCAACTTTTTACAACTTCTCGAATTTTATCTAATTTTTATTCCTGTCAGAGTCTCGTAACCCCTTAACGAAAACCACAAATCTCATGCGGCTCGCGTAGAACGCGGGCTCGAGACTTTTCTGGGGTATCGACCGACCATCTGAGAAACTGTGAGACGAAGAAAAAGACAGGGCGCGTTAAGAGCGAGTTCCGGAAGATGCGAGGAAAGAGTTGTATACACACACACACACATACATACATACACACACACACACACACATATACACGCGGCACATATGCACACACGTGATGGCGACGTAGAAGAGCCACGGCATTTTCTCGACGGCGAAGGCGGTGGAAGAAGAGGAGGAGGATACGGTGTGCCACGCGGCGATAAATTTCCCGAAAATTTATCGTCCGGCCAGGTATAATTCAGCCGACCTATCGTGATGCGAGCGCACTCGCGAGACTCGCTCGCGCCTTCTCCACCATCGCTCGTGAAAAATGGTTGAATGATTTCAGCGGCCACGACGGCAATGGGCAGAAGCCGCACGACGCGGTGGTGGTGGCGCGACGAAGGAGTGTGTCTACCTCGCGGAAGAGGTAGAACAGGGGAAGACAGGAGAGGGGGGGGGAAGCGGGGGAGAGAGGGACATACGTGGCACCACGTACGTAAGAAAAGCCGGGTTCCTCCCGTAACTTAAGGAGCTACGACCTCGTTTCTGTCACACGCGACTTCGTATTTCACGCCCTGCGGCGGAAAAGGAGGAAGGAACGAGACGAGGAGGAAGATGAGGAGATGGAGGAGAAGAGAATGGCAGAAGGTGAGAGAGCCAAGGGGAGGACAGAGAGAGAGAGAGAAAGAGAGGGGGGAGGCGGTAGATAAGATACGAGAGGTTCGCGATAGAGGCCGAACGCAAAGAGCGGAATAAAGAAGTTTATGGCGCGCTCAGCTGGTACAACCGCGAGAGAGAAGGAGACAGAGAGAGATAGGGAGGCAGAGACGATCGCGACGTTGCGAGTCACACACACACACACACACACACACACACATGTTCGCGACAGCCTCGTTGTCGTCGTCTTCGCCATCGTCATCCTCGTCCACGTGCACGGTCTCAGGCTATCCTCGCGGGATAGGTCGGTACCGATACCCGGTTACTAACTGCAACGACGACGCTCTCGCCCGCGCGCGCCAAGGTACCGTTATCGCGAGTCGCTCAAGGAACACGATACTTTTATGTGAGTCTGCGCTATAAACCGAGGGAGAAAGAGAGAAGAAGAAAGATGTATATCCGCGCCACGAATTCATAGAGCACTGCGGCGTGATACGGAAAAATGAGACACGTGTGCAGGAACGGTGTGAATGAACGGTTACAGAACATTGTTACGTCATTGCCGTTGAATACCGCCCGTGACAGATAAGTTTGTATTTTTGCGGATAGTGTAAAGCATTCGATTATTGGTATATATATATATGTATATATATATATCCCTCTTAATCATTGACACTCTAGAGAAACCTAATTTTCCTTGCAACGTTTACCTATGGTTTTACCCGAAATTTTAATCCTACTTTCAGCCTTTACTATTACATTCAACATCTATTTTGATATTCTGAAACCTATATCAACCCTCTTTTGAGTATATTTAACCTACTCAAGCCGAAAGAACAGTACTGAAAAAGGTCCAAAATTTGCCTATGAAGGAAATGCATGAAATCGGTCTATCTTTGTTTTTCAGTCTGCTGAACTCGAATATGAAGTTTAAAATTGTCAAAAATGCGAGGAAATATATGAAAATACAGTTTTTCTATACAAAAACCTTTTATTACAGTAAATACTTGTTCTATGAACAATTGGCAATTGTCAACAAAAAGATCTTTTAATTTCGGTGATTTATATTTCGATGAACTATATTTCCTTCATTTTGGGGCAAATTGAATGTTTCACCCTAGTAACAGAAGGGGCAGGAAGGCTAACATTTTATGAATAATATTATATTTGCACAAAATAAGATTTGACTGAATCTCTCTTGATATTCCGCGAGAAGGTAGATCGAATCCGAATCCAACCCCTACTTTCTGGCAAGTCCGAGACATCCCCGTTGACTTGAACTGTCTCGTGTCCGCGCCTGGCAACAGGACGCGTATTGCGTGCGCAGTGCATAACCGACGATAACGAACTTGTGACGTGGACATAATAAGGTGCCTTTATGTAGTGGGTCGCGGCGCTATTTGTACAACAGAACGTGCTGCGTAAGCGAGTCCGTATTGCGCTCGCTGGCAAGAATCGACGGAAAGCGACTCGATTAACGGGAACGAAGCAGAACGAAACACACATATACGCACGCGCGCAGGCGAGCGCACGATGCGCCCCGCGTGTGCATATCGCGAAAAAACGAGACGTCCGATAAAGTACGGCGCCGCTGAAAATAGCGACTCCTCCGAGAGTCGCGGAGTGATCGATCGTGCGATCTCTTCGCATCGCTCAAAGTCGCTGCCGCCGATCATTCTGCGTCGCCATACGACGTCGCGCACTTAACAGGCCTGACCAATCTGCGGATAACGAACTGATCTGTACTTGACGCTTTGCATTCTTATCTTGGCTGCTGAATGATACATCGCCGCCGGTTCATTCGCAGCTACCGCGCGCGACGCTCGAGATTTCTCAGCTGCTCGATCTAAGAAAGTGGCCTTTCAGCTGGGAAACGTTGAAAGCGCCGCTAGTCGACGGTCGCGTTTCGCGAACTGAACTACGAACGCGTAGATTAGCGGTGGCGCATTAGTCTGCGATTAATTCTCAAGTGTCACTTCGACTATGTATGTCTTGATTTAATCCCGAGGCAGTCACACGTGGGTGATACCTGTCAAAGTGGCCTTTTGATTTCAACTAGTGAGCTTTATAAATATACTGAAGTGAGTCCTTAAGGAGTAGGAGTAACTCCGAAAGTAAGAAAGGATACATAGTGGTTATATCGCTGTCTAAGACATTGATCCATAAGTTCGTGCAGATTTTTGCCTAATTATCATCCGCATGTTGGTGTAGCCTGACATTTCAAAAGCATATTATGTGACGTAAGTGATCTTTAAATTACAGCTTTATTTGTTGCGGCTTGAAAATAAAAGGCAGTAATGAGATTTTCCGGTGCATTATACTTTTTTACTTTCGTAATAATTGCTAGAGTTTGGCTAGGAGTTTTGCCTCGCTCATCGCATTCACTCGCGACATTGCTCCCTTCGATTATCATCTGTATCGCTCTTTTCAGAAAACTCTCTTGACGATATAAACTCCGCTTCTTTAGAAAATGTAAAGAATCACTTGGAACGTTTTTTCGCCAAAAAAACACGAGAACTTTACGGGAGGGGAATTATAAAATTACGTGATTCGAAAGAGTCGTACACAATGGCGCATATATTATTGATTAGGATTGTTTATAACAAGAATGAAATTTTGTTTAAAAATCAACACAAACTTGTAGATCAACCCAATATAAATACTGTTTGATATTTTTATCCTTGTCAGCAATTCATTAATTGTTTGGTATTACTATAATATCATAATTAAACACGCTGACTTGCAGCTATACTGATGTATAGCTTTAATATTACCAGGACATTTTTGCAATTCTTAATATAACAATGATTATTCGCACAAATTATGGCATACTAAACACAAATTTATGAATGAGTAAAATATCAAGAAACACAGAATATTTGATGAAAGATATTTATAGCTCAGACAATACAAACGTGAAACGAAACAGTCAACGTTATATTTGTTCTTCGTAACAGCAATTTATCTGTTTGTGTTAATAACACTTTTAGTACTTTAAATAAGATAGGTGCATATATTCGCGCGTTGAGGCTAGAAAAAAAGAATTAATGCAAGAAGAGTATAAGAAGAGTAAGATAAGACGAACAGATCTAATAGTTTTCTATAGTCTGATATCAAGAAAGAGGTTCATTCCAGTATATTATAGAGCAGAATTTCTTAAACTGCAGACCACGATCTGATGTAACTATACTGATATTATTGTTAATCCCTTCACTACTAACAAGAATTCTTGATAGTAAAGGGATTAAGTAACATTTATCTTAAATGTTTTCTTTTTACCATTTATTGCATATCTCGTGTGATGTTATTCAATAAGCATTATAATTCACGCAAAATTTGTCCTTAATTTTTCACATATACTAAGGCATTATACAAAAAGCGGTGGATAGCAATCCAATCCATTTGAAAAACGCTACGGAGCGCATTGACTTCAACGTGTCACTCCAACTATAAAATTCGTGATTTGCGCGATCTTGCGACGGCAAAATTACAGCAGAACCGACGCGACACGAGGGATTCGTAGAAAGAAATTTCGTAGATATCGCATTTTAACAAAAATACGGTGTGCGCCAACGCGACCGCTCGTGTCGCTCTCCTCGAATCGTCAGTTCGCGAGTTACGGACTAAAATATTCGACGTTAAAAATTTCACGGTTGCAACAAGGAATTTCGTTTTCTTTCCGCAGCGTTCCAGGCCATCTATTTAAGCTTCAAAAGAGCGAGCAAAAGAAGAAAGATATTTCGCGAACGGCAGCGAAGCTCCCATCGGCTTTAGCGGCAATTTAAAAGACTCCTCCTGTCGGAGTCGTGGGACAGCGCCGCGGATATTTAAATCCGAGGATCCTAGGATCCTCGTGGCTCCTTTATACCCGGTTTTATCCCGGGCTCTTGGAACTTCGGAGCTTTCTGTCCCTTTGATCCTTGACCCTTGCATTCTTGCAGCATTCGTTCATGCCGTCCTTGCGAATCCTCGGATCCGCGAGGACAAGACCGTACGAGAAAAAGAAGGAAAGCACGTCGAGGTCGCTCGAGCCACGCCGACCGAACACGTGCGAGCCGAAGAAAGCGGCCAATAATCGTGCGCTGACCTCCGCCGGAGAGACGCGGACACGCCGCGGCTAGTTCGGTTCAGATAGATTCCGCTTCTCCGTGAGTAACGATCCTACGTCGCGCTACTTTCCCGAGGAAAATCCACCGCACAGCGGCAGTAGCGACGGCGGCAACGGTGTGTGTCCCATCGGCGAAAAAAAGTCGTCCCCGTTCGGAACGAATTGCCATGATAATTGCGGTCGACGTGTTCGATGTCCTTCTACTACACGCGCGGGACCAAAGTCAAGCCGAGCCGGGCTGAGCTGAACCGAGCTGAGCCGTGCAGGGCTGAGCTGGCCACGAACGCGCGAAAGAGAGAGAGAGAGAGAGAGAGAGAACTGGGTGCACCGCGCATGCACCGCTCTTCGTGGGTTATCCCCCACGGATGTGCGACGCGGAGATACTCGACTCGAGCCGAAGAGCCTCAGAAGCAAGCAGAACCTCGCATCGAGTGCATCGACGTGCGGCGTTTTGCGCGCGATGTGCATATACGCGGGACACGGACCGCATATGCGACCGCAAACCCACGGATCAGTGATAACGGAGACTTGTCGCGAGCCGAGCAGCACGACAAACGAGAGCCGAATCTCCCTTGGCGCGCGCGCTCGCCTGAACGGTAAATACGAGAGAGCCCGCGAGAGAAATCGCCGCGAGAGGTAATCACACGTTTCGCAGCCGACGTGGGACTTTAACGTTCACCACGTTCGAGATACGGTACTGCGAGGGCCCTCTCTCCCTCTCCCTCTCCCTGTCTGTCATTATGAGTTGTGCGTTATTGCGAGATAACGCGGCGCGTGACATCGAGGTGTTGGAGGAGGAGATCGCGGAGGGCTATCGTTCGTTCCCCTCTCGCGACCTCGCTCCTCTGCCCGCTCAGGATGTAACGCGATTAGAAATCGCGATAAAACAAAAGAATGTAGTTAATGGCAGCGATCCGATCGCCGATGTTGGCGCGAACTATGGAAGGATAATAATGTTTGGCAGTGCGACGACGCAGACGCCGAATATTCTTCCGACCCTGCAACGTGCGCGGTGAAGCAATCTTCCTCTTGAGAGACCGACCCGAATTCGGATCATATCAGAATTATTAATATTAATTAGCCCCAATCCCGATGACTAATTGTGCATCCTTTACTCCTCTTAAATGTTGCTTCAAACTGGATCTGCCCGCTTGCCGGACGGAGGCTATACAAGTTCGACTACCAAAGGCTCTTCGAGAGTATTTCTAGCAAAGACAAATGCTCACAAATCGTATTAGATGGAAAGTAAACTAAACGCCATCTTCCGCCAGCGCGGGTATCAAAGGACACGCTATGTACAAACAGGTTTCCCAAACGTGCAATTAAAGTAACTATTGGCCATAATAGCGCTAAAAAAAAGTCGCGACATTGAGGGATCGCCCCGAAGAGATCGCGAACACCGTTCCTCGACGCCACTCGTAAGTCGGAAACGAACGTAGACCCGATATTCCTCGGTCGGCGACCGCAGCCCAGCGGCCTCTCGAGTGCCTAATAGTAACGGGAAGTAGTAACGGACAGACTAGGGCGGCCGCGGGAGCCCCGCGAGCGAAACTCCTCGCCGAAGGCGACGTTTGATCGTCGTTCGATCGCGATTTACCGATTCAATCGTAAACGCGGGGCCCTCGGGAAACCCAACAACCATCGTGGACTGCGTTGCAGCGATTCAATTCGGTTGGCCGACTCGATCTGGACTACGCCGCTCTCCCTATCTCAAACTCAATTTCGCGACCCAATCGTCGAGCAACAGTTTAATCCCTCGAACGCGCTCGTTTCCGTTAAATCTTACGGAACGCCGTACGAAATGCGTCCCTCCCTCTCTTTCTCTCTCTTCCCTCTCCTTTCCCTCTGTTCCTCGTTATTAGCGATTCATGACCACAACGGCGGAAATTCACAAAAATTTACACACCGCAACGCTAAGCCGAGTCGTCTCCAATGTTCGCCGGAGTTTACGGCTAATTAGGAACGCATGTCGCGTCGTAAGTTCGCGCGAGCCGGAAACGAAAAGCCCGAGAGCGGAGGGCAGAGTTGGTCGCCGGGCGAGAAACCGCGGAAACCCCGCGGCGAGATAAGTTCCACTCTCGCGATACGCGGCCTATTACGAAGTGCTCGACGCAAAGTGCGGGTATCTTCGAGATAACGCTTATCAGCACGATATACCTGACGCATAACGACGCAATGCACTCGATTAGGCCCGGAAGTAACGCGCGACAGCCACAAATCCACGTCTGTATCACGCGACGGAATTACGTCGGTCGGCACAAAGAGTCTATTTCTTCTTGGCACGAAAATATTGCGCAAATGCAATAGAAACGTACGAGTTACATTTATTTACTTTATTTATTTACGGAAGACGGCCCTCTTTGTGGCACAATGCGCAATAAAGTAAAAAGTGTCAATAATAACGGACATTCTTATTGTTTCTATCTCTAAACACGAATATTTAAACTCTCTTAATACATAAAAAATATATATACATATATTAAATATGCAGAGTGTTCCAGATCACCATTCTCAAACTTCGCAAGAGCATAGAACAGATTGAGATGAACATAAAAGTCTCATATTATTTTGCGATGTTCATAATAAATTTCGAGATATTAATTATAAAGAAGATTAGTGAATGATTACGCGCGACAGATGAGCTGTCACAGCGCTGTCTATAATTGGGTCAAAGTTAACAAAATATTTACCATTCTACCAGTTTACAAATGACCACATAGATTTTTAGATTAATTAAACAAAATTTGTGTATTATCGCACACAATCATGTAACAATTTTCTCTCATGAATAATTAAAAATCTATATGGTTATTTGAAAAATACAAGGTTTTTGTTTAATCTAATGTATAAGCATATAACAGTATACATCATCATTAGAGCTTATCTACTATATCGCGCGTGATCACTAATCTTCTTTAATTAATATCTCGAGATTTATTACGAATAACGCAAAACGGTATGGGACTTTTGTGTTTACTTCAATCTGATATACGCTCTCGCGAAGTTTGAGAATAATCTGAGACACCCTGTATATGTGTATATTCCATTTTGAAAGTTCAAATATTCGTGTTTAAAAATCAAAACAATAAGAATGTCCAAGACCAGTACGAGCATTTACTTTATCTTAAATTGTAAGAAATTTAAATCAATATAAAAGTGTCGTAGAAGAAAAGAAATGAAGAATGTCTTTAACATACGGGTAACTGAAAAAAGATGTGCTCCAACTCAAGAAAAATCGAACTCAAATGATTGATAACGGCAGGTTTGAAGAAATGCAAAGACATGTGATGAAGATCAATAATATTATTACAGTCATTATTAATATTATTACAGTTATTGGCGACAAAGATAAGCGAAGTGAAATGGTGCGAATATACTGTGCGATGTATAAGATAAAAAGAAGAAAAGTAACCGATGTATAAGATGAAAAGGAGAAAGTAATCGAGAGATCTTACAGGATTCATAATAACTGTATCGTATATCGTACAATAATACGAAGGCGAATGAGAGAAATAAAAAACAAAACAAAAATAAATCCACGCGATATATTCGCGATGTATTTCATGCTACTGCGAATCTCGTGCTGGTTACATTCGAAAATTTCATGGTTATTTATTTCCGCATCAATATTCATTTCGATCCCCGATGAATCTCCGAATTAATATTGACCGCAATTGGAATATCACGCGAACGAATATTTAATACACCGACGGATTAACCTGCTCGTTTTTTCATGCGCGCGGTGGACATTCCAGGGAGAGTTCCCGCGCGATCGTGGCGCTCGGGAACAGGACGCGATCCCTCACGCCCGTGCTTTTCAATTACACCGTCGTCCGTCACGGTGGACAAAGAGACTCGCGAGAAGAAGAGGGCCGTTTCTAACTCGCGAGCCGTTCCTCTCCTCGTAAACGATCGGCACAATCGCCTCGTCCATCACGCCTGGCGATCGCCGCCGCCACTCGCTCGCTCTTCGGGAGAAAGTGTCAGAGAAGAAGCCAGGAGCGGGGCAGAGTGGATGGGGGGAGAGAGGGGTGAGGGCAAACGCGATCGAGCGTTTTCCATCGACAGCTCGCTCGCTCGCCGCGAAGAACAACGCGTCGCCGCGCAACGCGGGAAGAAACGACCGCGGAACGGGACGGGAGTGTTTCTCTTTCTCGCCGCAGCCGCAGCGAGACTCGAGGAAGAACGCTATTTCGGCCGCGCTCTTAAAAAGTCCCCCGTCACGACTGGTCCGTAAAAATTCTACACCGCCGTCTCCGCGCGCTCGTTGTTCTCCCTCGCCGCCGACTTCTCTGCTCCCTTCCCGCCGAATGCATGTGCACGCACGCACGCACGCACGTGTGTACACGTGCCGAATTAAATCGACGGCCTGTAACCACGATAACGTTACCGACCGGCCCGACGACCCGGTACAGCACGACCCAGCACGGTCTCGCGCCCCAACTTTATGATCGACCGAAAAAAGAAACGGCCAGAGCGGAGGAGAGGAGAGGAGAGGAGTCGAGCCGAGCTGAGAGCCTCGAGACTCGAGAGTGAGAATACAAGCGAGCGTAAAGGTTTAACGGGAAGTCGCGTGATATACGATCCAGGAGGGCCACACTGGGCCACGAGACGCGAGGCACAATCGAGCTCGGGAAGAAATGACGGAAATTCGTGGCGCGAGAGACGAGCCGGCTTAAATTTTTCAGCAGCACAGGCCGGCTGGTCTCGATTCCTAAATTTATGAAATCCTGTTGATCTCCGTATATTTCATCTTTATGGATCGCGAAGAACTTTATTGCGCCTTTAATGAGACACTCCCGAAACGAATGATTTTACGACCACAGAAAGAGCCAGCGACATGTTAATTGAGGTGGCTAATGATATTCACGTACGCGTGCAATTTATCTCTCGAAGCTCACTCTTCATGAATACAAGAGGAAGAGACCGGAGACGTCGAATAGAACGGCGAGAAATAGAGAGAACAACATATCGAGTATATAAGAAAATTTACACGCGAGACGCGATACCCGCCGTTGAATGTTGCCGCGGTCGATACACGTCCCGAGGGCCGCGCGCCAATTGAGAAGGCTGCCAATCGGAACCAATTTCCGCCGAAGGGCGGAAGGTCGACAGGAAAAATTCACGCATCGTAAAGATAAGGCTGGAAGACGATCTCTTTCCTTTTGTGAGACACGGAAAAGCAGCAGCGAGAGAGAGAGAGAGAGAGAAAAGAGAGAGAGAGAGAGAGAGAGAGAGAGAGAAAGAGACACAATGGTTACGTAGTGCCGGTCGAAAGGAACTGCCCATAAGAAAACTTGGGATTTAATTGGGATCCGGTACGATTTCCTAAAATGACTATGTATTCTGGGTAAAAATGCCATGTTTCAACCCGATTTATTGCCTGCGTGGCCGTTCGGGTAGTAATAATGTATATCATTAAACTTGTCTCAGTGACTGCTTTCCAAAAACATGTACATCTTTGAAATATATGAAGAGGATACAAAATTGTATATCTATCAGTGGTTTTCATTATTGGCCAAATGTTGATCATCTATTTTTGGTCATTGTTCTTTCATTTCGCGTAGCAATGTCCTTGGATTTGTCTCTGTGTGCGTTGTGAGTACTTTTGAAAAATATATAGATCTTTAAAAAGTAGACATTTCATGAGCAGGAAAGCCAAAGTTCTCCCCAAAATTTGTCCTAATCTTTATAACATTAAAACAAAACATATGTTGACTTTTCAAATAATTCCATTATTCAGCGAAATTCATACTCAAAGTGTTTAGAAAATATTTAATTTTTAAAAATGTTTTACTCTATTGAATACGATAGTGGTATGATGGGATTCATTGTTTGATACCGTAAAAGTATGTCGACGTGTTACCGAGCTGGGAGGGAGGGAGAAAGGGGAACACGATTTCCCAATTCCTGTGTCGATTTCAAAGAATCCCTGTTTGAGATTCCCAGTAAGTAATTCTGGGACAAATTTGAGCATTTTAACCATAACTTATGCTGAAAATCTTGGGAAATTCTACGTGAGAAAGAGGGAGATGATCGAAAGTCGCGATTGGACATAAGCAGACGCGATTTCGCTTAATTCTCAAAGCTCACGCGCCAGGAATCCACCGGTCGTCCCAGAAGAAGTGGCGCAAGTAACGTGTCAGCGTACCACGTGAATGGCCGAATGCCACAGCGGCCAGGGCGCGACTCCCGACATTGTAATCGAAACAAGAACCAACACAGCAGACTCGGTCAGCGTGGCGCGGCCGCTCTTGAGCAAACGCTCGAAATTATGACATCATCCGCGGGAACTTAGCCGCAACACGTGCGACATTTCGCGTCTCGGAAATCCGCCGTCTCGCGCGCGAGGTGGGCCGCGCGTGTAGCCGGCGGACGGCACGACGACCGACTCTTCTCCGCCGCGATGCTGGCCGTGCCGCACTCGCGCGAGAGTGCATCTTATAGCGAGCCCATTGCGCTTCTCTCTCCGCTGGCACGCTGACCGTGCTAGAAATAGAGCCTTGGCCCCCATGCGTCGGGCATGCCAAATCGCGAGAGGGAAGAGAGCGAGCAACGGCCGATGCCGCCGTGATCTCGCAGGAGGACGAGTCTCACCTCTCTTTCTCCCTCGGCTTCGTTTCTTCTCTTCTCTCTCTCTCTCTCTCTCCCTCTTTCTTTCCCTATCAACCGCCGAAAAGAGAGAGAGAGAGAGAGAGAGAGCAACGGCTCTTGTATTCCCTCTTTACCGAACTTCGTCAAAGGGTCTTGCCGAGAGGGATGGAAAAGATGTGAAGAGAGGGAAACGCGGGAGGCGAGAACGTTCGATCGAGGCTTATAAAGCTTCTCCTCTCGAGCGGAGCCACCCCCGCGATCCGATATACCCTACGGCCGAGCTTTCATTTATTTACCGGCCAGACGCATTTCCGTCGTTGGGTGATTAATGGCGCGCGGGGGCCCGTTTAATAAAGTCTCCCTCTTTCTCCCTTCCTCCCTCCCCTACTTTTCTCTCTCTCTCTCTCGCACTCGCCATGCCGGTATGTCGGTTCACCCTGAAAAGCCTCGGCCGCCGATCCTATTTATAGTCGCTGCTCCGTGCGCTTTTACGAGCGCGCCGCGCGACCACGAGTCCGCGAGCGCGAGTCCCGACGACGCGCGCTAATACACGCGTCTGAGATAACGATGGGGTTTTAAGTCTATATAGCTTGCGGAACGCAAGACGCATGTCGCAAACGCAGACGCAAGATGACGTATCAGCTTACGCAAGACACACGTAGTCGCGCTCGCGCTTCACGCGGCGAGTTGATTCAACCCGCGTAAAAATCTCCCTATTTTTTTCCCACTTACTGTCGGATTCCGATGATTTTCCCCGTTAAAGGAAAAAGATTCTGACCTGTTTTTCTAACTTTTAACCTGATTTTAATTAATTTATGGAGAAATATAGAACTTTCTCATCGGTTCCCGATCAGGAACTCAGACATTTAGCAAGATGGTAAATGTCTGAGCATTCGAATCGGCTCCCAGTTTGGAATTCCTAAACTCGTGCTGGCGCTAGTGTCGTCTAGGAAAACCGAGAAAAATAATATTGGGTCATACGAAGTTGGTCGTACGAATCCGACATGCAGCATTTACTTATATAATTAGTAGAAGCGTTAACCCTAAAAAAGCGACAGTTTTATTATAACCAGTAAAACTTTCTCCTGAGAAGCGCGAGTTTAACTCTCTCTATTCTTTTGTTCCAGTGTTCTTTTCGTCATCATTATTCTTACACGCAGATTCAGCCTTGACGGAACGTCATTCCGACGTTGACGACGTCGAATCGACGTTGTTTTTTGATTGGGCAAAACTTAAGTATACGTAATATTTGAATGTTCCACTGAAATATTTTACATATAGTTGTTTTTTCTATATCTAAATGATTATTGTACGAATGTTCTGCAGCGATTCCAAAGCTTCATGTGATACGTTTTTACATTAAAAAAATTTATAAAAAATAACAGTAGAAAATATTTCAGTTTGGAATTCTTTCTTGTTTCCCTTACTACAATTCAAAATAATAATTCAAATATCGACGAGAAATCCGGTTAGTAAGTCTGATTAGACTGTCAGTTTTTCTAGTCGGAATCCCTATTAAAAATTTCCCAGCCGGATTCAGACGGGATTCAGATTTTCTAATCTCAAATTCTAACGATAAATGGGGAAAACTGATCCCTGTCTAAATTTCTACACGGGAACTCGAACTTCATGCAAATGTGTTGCCCGTGCGGTTATGTCTTGCTTGAATTAGCCAGTCACGGAGAGAAAGACTTCGAGGAGAGTGTGAGGTTAATGTCTTCGTAACCAAAACCTAACTTAATCTCACCTAACCTACTTTGTCGTCAGTGAGTGTTGCCTGTTGCATTGATAAGCATGAGCGCAACTGTATAGCGGAGGACCTCTGAAAGAACGCGCCAATTAATTACGTTGATATATCACAACGAAAAGTAATTTCGAAGGAGCCTATGGACACAAATATAACCTCATACACGCTGCGTACCACCTTTTGCGTTCAACGACTCGCCTCGCGACGTGATTTGCAAACTACAAGTGCGTTTCGCGTATCCTGCGTCTTGCAGCCTGCGAGCTATATAGACGGAGCTTAACACGCAGCAGCGGCAGCGTACACTGTCAATTAACACCCCGCGTGCCATTAACACCCGAGAACGAGCGATTGAACGTGTGTCGCGAATCGCGTTGTCACCGTCAGCGCCGTCAACGTCAGCTCGCCGCGAAACGAGCCGTAAACCCGTCTTGCCTTTGTCGTAGGGTCACAAATCGACCACCCTCATCGCGCTAATTGCCCTATCCGAACCGCGCCGAATGAGGCCTAATGGCGGAGCGCGCTCCAGATCGAAAAAGCTCTCCGGAGGGACCTCTAGTCGCGGGAGAGGACGAGGATTCTCCGCGCTGCGCTGCGCGCGCGTACATTTGGTCGAGGAACCGCCGTGTCATCGTGAACAATGTCGAGAAACCGATCCCTCTGAGGATGACTCGAGCGCGTGGTCGAGAAGCTGCTGCTGCCGGGCGTCTTTTTTCTCCGATGACACCCTTCTTCAGCCGCGATCGAACGCGTGCATCTGGAAAATCGCCAGGAGCCAATACGAAAGTATCGAATCTCCCTCGCGCGCGCGGTTGGGAAATCCGACGTCGACTTTTCCACGGATCGACGGGGTGGTCGGAAGGGGTAGGAATAGAGAGCGGGAAGAAAGGCAGAAAAAGAAAGAGAGAAAGAGAGAGAACGAGAGAGAGGGAGGAATACAGAAACGAGACGGTGTACGGTATGTATTCCCGCCGTCGCCGGAAGCTAAAATCGAATTCAAGGCCTCGAGAGAGGCGATCGATCATCATCCGCCTCTGCGCCCGCGCTCCCTCGCATTTCAATTCGTCCTTTTCGTCCTGGGATGATGCGCGTTCACCATAGGCAGCCTCTGGCCTTTGCCTCGTCTCTCTCTCTCTCTCTCTCTCTAGTTATTTCTTTTTTCTTCTTTTCCCTCGAAACGAAACCGTATAACGATCGTGAGCGCGAGCGAGCGAGCGCAAATCACGTCGGTGCTCGCTCGCGTGCTAAGAAAATGCCTCCCGGTAGAACAGAAGGAACAAGAAGCGGATAGTGCTCGGGAGAGGAAGAGAAGGGGAAAGGAAAGGGAGCGCAGAAGGGGAGAAAAAGAGACGCGGAGAGGAGGAAGAGAGCTCTCGTGATTACCAATCTTCCGAGAAACCGTAGAAATTCGACGAAAAAGTTTTGCAATTAAGGCACACTGTCGAGGAGGTGGAGGATGAAGAGAAGGTGGATGAAGAGGAGGAGAAGGAGGAGAAGGAGGCGAGCGGGAGGGCACCGTCTGCACCGAATCCGGGGACAGGACCCGGGCGTGACGTATACACGTATAATACCGCTAAGACGGCAAACCGGTTCTTGACCTACCTGACATTTTCTTTTGTCTAGTTGACTTACGAGCGGTTTCAATACGGCCAATTAAATTCGGCCCCTCGTGCGTATCAGCTACTACGCGTAAGTACGGCCGCCAGCAGCGATCAAGCGAGAAATAAACCACGTAAAACGCGATCACGAAACGTTAAAATTCTGACACGCGCGGCTGTTATTTAATTCAAATAATTTAATCCTTTTAAAAGCGAATCCCTCCAAATAAAGGTCGCACCCACTGCTCGCTTCCACACCCAGCTCACTCCACGCCCGATTCCCGAAAATGGAAAACCGCTTAGGCTCGACCCCGTCCCGTAATCCCAAAACCGTTTCCAACATCGACGAAAAATTCCGTCCCAAATCGCCGCGGGAGGCCGTCGTTAAAATTTAATGCGGCCGGGAGCGAGATGAGACGGACCTTACCCTGTATAATGTTACACGCAATTTCCAGTAAAATGACGGCGTGACAATGCGCAGAATGCGTAAGTGACACACACGCGCGCACACATATCGAGGGGAACCTCGAAATTGCGACGGCGAAGGTGGCGCGTTCTCGAGGAGGCGCGCGCGCAGCGAGACGTGAATTTATCTCGTCGATTTTGCGCGAGCCGCTCGACTTTTTTTGAGAGGCGCGCCCCGCGGGATTGATGCGTACAATGCACGCTGAACATCGTGTACGCCTTTTTGGTTTAATGGCAGACAGGAGGAAGAGGAGGAAGAGGAGCAGAAGGTGAAAGGAAGCTGCAATCGCGACGGCGGATAACAGCGGGAGCGACCAAAAGAATAATCGATGCTTCCGTGCTTATGGCATCGCCGTCGTATATTACGAACGATTCTCGCGTTGTGATGCAAATGCCGAGTCGACGAGGTGAGAAAGATTTAAGAATCTATGAGCCGTGAATAGAGAGCCGGGCCCGATACGATAGAGCCCCGACGATGACAGGGAAATAGCGATAGCGCGTCGAGAAGCAGAAGAGAATGACACGACGGGATTTTTATTGTTATTTCATGCTCCACGCCCCAGATTTTCGACCCGCTTCTCCACGCGGGACACGTGGGCTGCGAGCGGGAGGCCGACGTAATTTTGGCCTGCTCGATCGTCGATGTCGCAAAGGCGAATATACGCGCGGATCGCCGCCCGCAGAGAATCTTTCTCGAAGGTATGAACATTTAGTAGCCGAAAAAATGCCACAATGGTCTTAATTGAAAATGGGGAGACTGGGGTTAGATGACCCATACTTCAGGATTTCAAAGTTACAACTTCTCAGGCTAATTATTGTGAGTGTGTAAACGGCAATCTTCTTCTATGTATCAATGCCCGTCACGACTCTATTAACCATATATTTCGTCTTATAATAATCAAAATATAATCAGCAAAACAGCCATCTTGTTCTGATATCGGGTTGCCCAATAAGAAGATATAGAAGACCAGGATAAGAAGGCCACACATAAAATATGCGTCTTGATTAGTAGTTTCAGGGTCCCTACAAGAGTTCACCACCCTCCTCCTGTCAACTCTTAATTATAGGCTAACTTTATCTTGTCCACCCATATGTTCGATTTCAATCATTTTATGAATGAAAATTACTTTTAATACGCGAAACAGTAATATCATATAAAACACTTAAACACAAAATTTAATTCTAGTAACACATCATTTAACTTTTTTCACTCGCGATGGAGAATATTAATATAAAAGAGATATGAAAATTTACTTTGCGCTACTACTAAATCAATTTTTTTTTTATTTTAATATTATTCCAACTTTAATAGAAATCGAGGAAAAAAGTATATATGTATGTATATGTAAAAAGACTGTTTTGCGATTTTGTATCCTGTTCTTTTCATGATAAATATTAAAGAAAAGCATATGTGTAACATATCCTTGGGGTCATCTAGAGCCGGTTTCTCTTACACTTATAATGTAAAATAGATTTGAAGTATAGAAAATTTAGAGCAAACACGAAACTGTACGTAAAAGTAATCTTTTTTTTTTTTTTTGAAGAATCCTTGCTTTGAAACTTGTGTAAAGAAAAATTTCAATATGAATATATTTTTCCTATATATCATACATTGCTTTAATGTTACACGGAAGAAAACGTTGGATTGAATTGACAACCTGACAATGGACGCGTTTTGGTTAAATAAAACGGCATTTCTAGTTCATTTCTTGTTCTTAGAATTTTATTCATAAATAATTATATTTCCTTCAATAAAAAATTAATAAAATAAATTTATTTGTGTAACAGTTCCTTTGCAAATGGTAACAGAGTAACGTGATTCGCAGCTCAGAAGCGCAACGAATACTTCGTCTTTCTGCTACTCTCACATATACACGTATACACAGCATAGTGTTACACACAATACTTGCTAACCGAGATAAAATTTCTTCCTATGCATTCGTCATTAGAAATAACGAGCAACCCAAGCTGCAATATCGAAAATACATACGTCACAGTGGGACATTTTTCACTTTTCTATTATTTTATGGTACATATGGTATAAATTTACATATTCACCAGGTACAAAATACATCTGATAAAACTATTCGTTTACTGCAGTCATATACATGTTGCCTGACGATACATATACTCATTTCGTGTATGTGTAGATTAGGTCAAAGTAATAAAATTGTTATATTGGATAATTTAGATTATTTTTTGTTTTACACTATTATAACGTGCCGTGCAAGCTTTTATAGGCTCTTCCATTATTTTTTTATATATTACTAGAACATTACAGCCGCGCGCTATTTAGCATCTTATTTAGTATCTTTATCATTACAATTATAAAGATACCTTTTAAATTATCTTATAAAATTACCTTATTCTTACCCTTATTTTTGCCTAAATAATATGCTTCTCTCTTTGTCTGTCTTTTCGTTTTTCTCTTTCTCCTCTATTCTCTATTTTTCTGTTCTTATAATTTATATATTTTCTGTATTCTTTTCTTCATGAGCTAACCAACGCGATGGCAGTTATTTGCCTGATAATTTGACAGGCGCAAACGACACAAAGCAAGCCACAACTTACATGAAGTGAGCTAAGCAAGAGAACCAATCAGCATCGCGGAAAAGCGGCAACAATTAAATCTCTTACATGTCTTTTTTTAGAGTGGATAGTTGTTAGATATTACCCAACCATAAAAGAGTAGAATGCAGAATAAATATTCGCAAAATGGCAGAGAAATGTTTTGTTCAGTTTAACCTTATTTACACATATACACGAAAGAAGTATATGTATTGTCAGACACCCTGTATAATTGTGACATTAGTATGAATATATCCCAGCCGCGCAGTACAAGTCTTGTAAACTACACTATTATGGTATCCTGTGTTATTCAAGAAAAATTTCAAGAATAGACCGAATCATCGTCGTGCATCGTCGTCGTCGTCGTCGAGACTCGTGAAGGTATCTGATTGCACGGGATCAAAGATAGATAATGTTTTGTTTTCCCATGACCAGCGAGCGAAGACTGAGAGCACGTTGAAAGTGGAGTAGCTCGTCGGATGAGTCCTCTGGTATGCTTCGTCTCTTTAGGCGATCGCTTAAAGAGACGAAGCAATTTTCGTTGGATCGCGATTACGCGACGTAACGACCTTACGCGAGCGTCCGTGGCCGACTTTCGTCCGGTCGCTCGTGCCTCTTGTCAACGCGCGGTCGACTGTATACGTACGCGCGTACAATCATCGCGCGACATTTGATCGCTCGATGACGCTAAACGGGAATTCGCGACGAGGAACGTCGGCGTGCCTCCCGAGGCGACTTCCGTGATTAATCAAGAAAACGAACGAGTTTCGAGACTACCGGGCTTCATCCGGACCGGTTTATCATATTTTCATAAGCTAATTTGAATGAAGAAAAAAAGAGAGAAAAAGAAGAACTGTAGAACAAAGGCGACAAGTTTGTCCGTTATCTCTCTTTTTCTCTCTCTCTCTCTCTCTCTCTCTCTCTCTCTCTCTCTCTCTCGATCTACTTTAATCGCAAAATTTCTACGGTGATTATTCTTTTGTAGTTGAAGCGCTGAAATCCTTACAACGTCAGCGTCTCGTTTTTCGATTCACCCAGCGGGCTTCTCGTAAATAAGTGATGCGTATCGACTGTGAGGGAATCTCGAAGCGAGCTCCGCGCGCGAGATTTCACGACACGTCGATCGAGTCGGAGTTTCCATCCGGCGGGGAGGGGGGCGGGCGAGCGCAGCGAAATCGTGTTTCGCGAAAGTATCCGCGTTTCCGGGGGCTTATTGTCGACGGCAAGATTGGAAATTATCGGGAATACGTCGTGAGCACGGCACGAAAATTTCGCCGAGTTCGGAGCTCGGGACGCGTTATGCATGTTCGACGGCCCGTTATCTGGAAAACCTTTCGCGCGATAAGAGCGGACCCTCGATAACGCGTTACAAAAAGGCGGGCGCAACGCCCTGATAATGCCGCCGGCTTCTTTCCCGTCGCGCGCCGCGCCACGATAAATCCACGGCTCGTGCGCGATCGGCCGACTCGAAAGATCGAAAACTCTAAACTATTCTACTCTAAACGCCCCGATATTAAATCAGGACGTCGGCACGCTACTTTACCGTTGCAATCGCCCACGCAACAATTTCTCAAGCTGCCCCCAAACGTAGCATAGATCTCGATTGGAACACCCAAATTTGTCTCAGAATCGATCGTCCCACTGTGATATTAATTGGAAAATACATTCGTGTCGCAAACATGATCGTGACAAGTATCACTGTTCTATCTAAAATATTCCACGTCTAGAATCGAAACAGAAATACTATGGGAACCCGCGCTTTTTTCAGTCATTAGTGTCGCTACATTTTTATAGCATCAAACAGGGAATCTTTGTTTCACACCAATAATTTGAATACCTAAATTTGTCTCAAAATTGATCATCCCACTTATGATATTAATTGATTTTATTCTTATGCCAAACTTATGTAAGTTGTCTGTCTAAAATGGAAAGAGAAATGCTATGGGAACTAGTGCTTTTTTTCCAGTCGGTAACATCGGTATATTTTTATAGTAAACAGAAAATCCCTCTTTTGTATCAATTATTATTATTCAATAAAATCAAAAATAGAAAATAAAATACTTTTGAAACAATTAATAATTTAATGTGCGAATAATGAAATTATTTAAAGTTAATAGATTTTGCCCAATTTTAATGCAAAATAAAGACCAGAACTGAAGAACGATACTGGGAAAGTTTTAGGACTTCTACTAAAAATCGCATGTTTCAAACTACTTTTACCATACTTCTTTTGAGGAGAATCGAACTTTGAATTCCAACTTTGAGATCTTTGAGATCCAAGGAAATTTTCTATGCGGATATTTATGTGATTAGTTAATTTTTTTTTCAATTAAGAGAGAAAGGCAAAATCTCTCTAATTATCGCTCGTTATAAATTTTAACTAACAAACATTAATATTGACAAATATAAGGACAGAATACATGATGAAATATAGCTGTCGCATTTCTCATCTGATTTGCAGAGGTAAGAAAGAGACTATTTGTATCTCGATTACTCTGGTGCAAATTTTTTCTGCAAGTAAGAGCTTAGACGCTGAGTGAGAAAAAGCAAGACAGCTAGTAGCTGGCGCATTAATGGTGCAGGATATCGCGACAGCTATTGGTCGGTGGATTTATCGTCTGTGAGAGTGTTAACTTCGTGGGCGTTCGTGCTGGTTTCTCGACAATCGTCGTAACGCATCGTTAGGCACGGTAGCTCCTTACGCAGGCATTAGCCGGTAGAAAGGGTCGCCCTGATAATTCGATGGCTTCGAGAGAAACTTACGTTACTCGGTGCGCGGAGTGGAATTTCGCCCACGCCGAGCGACGACCGAGCGACCCCGACGATTACGACGACGCATCGAAGAGCTAACGCAATAAACGATGCATTAAGTAGAAGCGAACCAGCAATGACTGCTAATCAGTGGCGAACGACGATCCGAGAATGACGACACGACGGACGTCGTGAGGAACGCGCGCGTTAAATTCGATCGATCGTACTCTCATCGGCTGACTTTTCACCGCGTGAGAAATTTACGGTAATAAAATCTCGCGCGGACCGCTCCTCCGGGAATTTAATTCGGTGTACGAACTATGGGGAAGAGAGAAAGAGAGAAAGAGAAAAAGAGAGAGAGAATAGAGTAGATATTTATTTGCCTCCTGGGATATCCCACTCGGCACACAGGCACGCACAATACAAAATGTTAAATTTAATACATTTCACATGTCCAGAACGATGCAAAGTTTCGTGTTAATTTAGCGCAAAGCGAATAAAATATGTTAAAAAAATAACATGAATATCATATCAGAAATTAACACAAAACAATTAACACCGGCGCTATTTTCAACCAAATTTTATATAAAAGTAGCATATTTGTAATGTCAAGCACAACAAATGTTATTTTTACAATGAGAAAAATATCCTGTTTATTTCCTTTTCTATTGCATTGCTTTTGAAGTGTTGTCAATGATTCTACCCTGGAAATTTTAATTATATAACTTCTAACTGATTCAACTGATATCACATTTGAAAAATTTGCTTGCCGTAGAATCAAACTTGTCTCTTGAGCCATTTAGCTACTACATCACTTTTGCTTTGATTGTAAATACATTTTGTATTGTATATATCATAAGATGGCGAAAATAATTTTTTAGTAAAATTAACATCTATAATGTTAGTCTATTCCGAAGTATAAAATATGTAATTTTAATATTTCATATTAAATATCAATTTAACACAAAATTATTTGGATAAGATAAACATAATATGATAAATTAACACACGTTATTTACTAAAAATTTAACAGAAAAATATTAAGGACCAATTTTAACACAAATGCAAAATGTTTTTTATTATGATTAATATATGATATACACATATTCGTGTAGAAATGAATAAAATTAATAGCAAAAATGTATTTAGAAAAAGAAAAGAAATAATCAAACCAAATTAAAATATAGAAAACAAAACAGAAGAATAATATGCATATGATTTTTTTTAACGCCACATCATGGGAGAAATCATATTGTTGCGTTTACGCCTACGTCCAGATTCCCAATCACAATTCTCACGGCACTCCTATTCGCGATCATGGACAAATAAGGAGACACATATTAAAAAGACTACTAGATCGCGATCAGAGTTTGAATCTTGATTACGTAGATTCGACGTGATTGTCTGAGATATAGATAGTCTCTTTATTTTTTTCTACCTCTCTTTTTTTTTTAATTGTTCATTATTATCTGAAAAGATGTGCAATTGCGCATCCCTTTTCAATTGGCACATTTCATCGTTCGTTATATAATTATCTTCTGCAAAATACAAGGACTTACTCTCTAAGTTCCTCGGAGCGGAATCTCATTCAAAACGAGTAAACTGACGGAATTTTCACTTGAAGCGATAGCGTATTAGTATATTATTTAATCTCTCAGAACTCTATAAGAAAGTGTTCGATCCGACTCGCAGTTACTCCCATTGTTTAGGGAAATCACTCTTTTTCTGTCCAATTTTGCATTGATTTCTGTCAATCCTGTCGCAGAAGCATCTCGATACTGATCGATATCGATATCGCAATAACAGCAATAATAATAAATGTTATCAGCATTGAGACAAAAAAGATAAATATTATATAAATAATAATGTATATTAAACACTAGCTCATATTTACTACATAAGTATAAATATTACATTTCATTTATTTACGACCAATATTACGATTCATTCCATATTATGTCTAATTCTACTACATACTAAGTACTCTCTAAATTTTTTGGAATGGAAAAGTGGAGTAATCAACGAATCACCCGAATTCAAATGACTTTTCACTCATATACAGTGAATTCTCTATTTCAAATCGTCGAGTAAATATCTTTACTCGAGATTGAATAGTGAATCCGATGTGCTCATGAGTGGAATATATTTTTACTCTGAATGTAAAGAATAAGAGAAAAGTTATAGAATATGAAGAACTCCTTCTTAGAGATGTAAGCTAAAAGGGATATATAGGAAGTGAAGAAAAAGACAGAGAAATCATTTCATAGAGTTAGCGAAAAACATAGAGTGAAGTAATAAAACTAAATATGGAAAAAAGAGAAAAGACAGTGGATATAAGAAGAAAAAGTAAGAAGAGCGATGGAGATCGGATAGAAAGAGGAAAGATAAAGGGATAAGTATATACAACTGAATGGAAGGAACAGAGTTTAGAGTATTGTGTATGAGGAATATAATAACCGTTGAGTGAAATAGAAAAGTATAATTAATGATAGATAGAGGGAAGGTAGTGTAAAGGTTAGATAAAAATTTAAAAAATTGTGAAAGGAGATTACACGGATATTTAGGTAACAAGGATGATATTGTAAAGTCAATTAGAGAAAGGCAATGTTGGTAACTAGATAAGTAGGGATATTGGGAACTAGATAGATAGGAGGAATCGACATGTGTAGAGTTAAGAAATATAATTTTAAATCCTTTTAACTGTGTAAGCTGAAGGAAAATATACTAATACACTATCGCTTCAAGTGAAAATAATGTCAGTTTTTACTCGTTTTGAATGAGATCCCGAGGAACTTAGAGAGTAAGTCCTTGTATTTTGCAGAAGGTGATCATATAACGAACGATGAAATGTGCCAATTGAAAATCTGCGCAATTGCACATCTTTCCAGACAACAATGAACAATTAAAAAAAAAGAGAGAGAGACAAAGAGACTATCTATATCTCAGATAATCACGTCGAATCTACGTAATCAAGATTCAAATGCTAATCGCGATCTAGTGTCTCTCGCAGGACAGGAACTTCTCGATAAGAAACATCGCCGGAGGAGCCGTCGCCGTCGAGAATTCAAGGCGCAGCCGAGAGCGCAGGTTCCGAGCGAAATAAATAGAAATTTCGGTGTGGAAGTATCGTCTCCCCGCGCAACCGGGCGCCGATATACGTGCCGCCGCTAACTGTGGGGGCCATCGATCGACGCGAGGAAATACGTACGTACGTCGGCCGAGAGGAGCATTCGCGATGCAACTCGGCGGACATTGAAATTTCTCCGGTATATCGCGCGTTCCAATTAAAAGCGCCGGACCGACCGACGTAGCAAACTTCAAATCCGGTTGGCTGGACGCCTATCAATTAACCTCCGCGGTCAACGTGCCAATAAAGGCCGCCGTGCAACGTAGAGGTCCCTGTCCAAACGCCGGCGACGACCGCACAATTCCCAGGTTTCCCCGTGCGAGCTTTGCTGCTGTTGCCGCGCGCGAGCGAAAATACACGCGTCCGGTCAAAATTGCACATGCACGCGCGCGTGAGTGAGAGAGAGAGAGAGAGAGAGAGAGAGCTGGTTCTTTGTACACGCGAAACGCCGGACTTCCGCAATATTTGCCCAGACCTTGCGTCAGCGCGGAAAAACGGCCGGACAAACATTTGCGGGTCCTTTAATCTCTAATTATTAAATCACACACGCGTCGCACACGTGTGAGTCCGCCGCGACGCAATTTCGAGAGCCGACTCTCGTGTAATTTTTTGTTTCTTTTTCTTTTTTTTTTCGCCGCGAGAGATAAACGTAACGAGAGCTCTATGAAAGTTTCAAAACAAATATACACACACACATACGACGTATATGTGTATGCGTGCGTACGCGTGCATGCATGATGTGTGTATGTATACGCATACATATGTGTCGACCCGACCGTGATTTCGCGTATTCACGCGTTGGAAGCGTCGCAAAATCGTTGCGACCGTTTTCGACAGAGGATATTAGAGAGAACAAAGAATAAAAAAATAAAGAGAGAAAGACACATACATACATATATACATTGTGTGTGTGTGTGTGTGTAGTTACGTAGAAAATGGGAAAAGTTCCGAGGGCGAAAACGGCGAGAATAGCGAAAGAGGCTCGCGTTGTATCGAGAATAGCGGCAGAGACACGGTGATCCGCAAATAAATTCAATTTAATTTGAATTGAATTCCATCGGGGCCGGTTCGAGCGGTTCGCTCGCGCCGAATTATCGCAGTATTCCTCATTTCTCTCTTTTTACGCGCCCACACACGCACAGAGGGAGAAAAGGAGGGAAAGAGAGGGGAGAGAGGAGAGAGCTGCCGACGATCTCCCCGCGTCCCTTCCCACATGTTCCATCAGACGTTCCGCCGCGGCGAAGTCGTTGGAAACGCAATAAGCCCGAGCATGTTTTAAGGAATTTTTCATCGCGAGCGCGAAAGTCGATGTCGCCTGATAATCGTTTCTCCCCGCGTTTCTCAATTTACATTTTACACTCAGATAGACTTTCACGCTTATCAAGGCGTGAGACAATCGATGATGGTAACCATTGCAATTGTTTTAATTAGATTCATCAAGCGGACATACCGCACTGGATTAATCAAATTTACAATAACGTAAAATTTGTATTACATTGACGCAGCGACAAATTTACTACAACTTACATTCAGATTTTTATATCATTTTATATTTGGAGTAAATTCTAATCACTTTTTTTTCATACTCCTCTCGCACTTTCATTTTGTCATCCTGTGGTAAAAATGGATATCAAGAAACCACTCATGAGGCATGCAACTTTGACAGGTCGGTTAGTAAAGTCGCTACTAAATTCACACACACACACACACACTTGCTTATCAGCGTATCATTTCGCAAAATCGATGCTAGGAAGCGCAGTTGCTAAATATATGAGTCGCCGCGGGATTCGAGTCAAGTAATCGTTACTCGCGCAACTTTATGCGACACTTGGTTCGCGACGCGCAGCGCGCTGCACGATGAGTGTGTCTCCACATTCCGCCTCTATATCCGATTATATAAAAAGATTCCGGGAAACAGGTGTGGGTTCAACAGACCCGAACGCGCGGTAGCCAAGAACGGTAGAACAGAACGGTTAAACATAGGTTCGCGGCCACGACGACGACGACGACGACGACGAGGAGGTACGACGAGGATTCTCGTGTCGCCCACTTTGTATACCCAAGTGTACTCCGTAACGAGCGATCGCTCGCGTGATCGCGAAACGTGACGAGGAAGACGCGGACGCACGTGCGTCCAGCTCGTTATACACGTCCGCTCCGCTATCGAACGTCTCTCATCGACTGCCCTTCTCGACTTCCGAAGACCGGAGAAACTGGTCGTGCGAATGTGTGCCTCGCGACCGCGCCTCCTCGCGTGCGTATAATAGAACGCTCCCTTAAATCTTTTAATCTGAGGGTGCTGGCAGAGCTGCACACTACCGGGTGGATAGGTAGGTAGATAGGTGGGTAGCTACGTGGCTCTCGCGCGACCGAAACGGCGAACTTCAGTCGCGTTAATTCACCGTTGCGTAATCTAATTTTCGCCTCGCCCAGAAATTATGCGTGACGCACAGCTCGAGGAGAGTCGTCGCGCGACCACCAGCGCACAAAGCGAAACGGGTCGATGGTTTCGAGAATCGCGTGAGACGCGCTCCGACGGCGCGTCGTAGTGCATTATTTTCGAGACGCGAATGACAACACTGACCCCTTTATCTCTAATCCTCAGGAAGAATTCACACCTTGGCAGAAAATAGAGAGGCAAAAGCCAATTTCCGCTGGTAGAAAAGTAGAAACTGTTCAGCCTGATCAATAGCGTGAGTTCTAATTGGCCGTTGCCTTCCGGTTTTCTGCCAAAGGTATGAATTTGCTCTAACGTTCAGGAAGAATTCACACTTTGGCAGAAAATAGAGAGGCAAAAGCTAATTTTCGCTGATAGAAAAGTAGAAACTGTTCAGCCTGATCAATAGCGTGAGTTCTAATTGGCCGTTGCCTTCCGGTTTTCTGCCAAAGGTATGAATTTGCTCTAACGTTCAGGAAGAATTCACACTTTGGCAGAAAATAGAGAGGCAAAAGCCAATTTCCGCTGGTAGAAAAATAGAAACTGTTCAGCCTGACCAATAGCGTGAGTTCTAATTGGCCGTTGCCTTCCGGTTTTCTGCTAAAGGTATGAATTTGCTCTAACGTTCAGG
>NW_022639478.1:2433095-2444598 GCF_010583005.1 Odontomachus brunneus
CGGTTTTCTGCCAAAGATATGAATTTGCTCTAACGTTCAGGGCGAATTCACACTTTGGCAGAAAATAGAGTGGCGAAAGCCAATTTCCGCTGGTAGAAAAGTAGAGACTGTTCAACACCACCACTTGACCAATAGCGTGAGTTCTAATCGATCGTTGCCTTCCGGCTTCCTGCCAAAGATATGAATTTGTCCTAACGTTCAGGGAGAATTCACACTTTGGTAGAAAAAAAGGAAACAGAAAGGCAGAAGCCAATCAGAATTCGTGCTCGTAGAAAAGAAGAAACTGTTCACCAGCGTGAGTTTTCATTGGCTTCTATCTTTCTAGCTCTTTTCGCTTTTCTGCCAAGGTGTGAATTTTCTCTTATACCCAGTCCTACCAACATCGATTAAGTCTTAACGTGAGTTTAAACAGTTTTCAAACAAAGACTTAAACTCAGATTAAAGTTTAATCGACGTTTAAGGACGTTGAAATCGAGCCTTAGATTGCGAACAGCGCCTGACAAAAATTTTCGCAGTGCACAAACAACATCTGAAAGTGTCCGACGTTAAATGCTCATTGTAGATGTAAGCAACGGGTTCATGCAATCTTTATTTATCAAAAGAAACGAGAGATAATGGATATAAATGCAAAATAATTAACAGAAAAGAAATTTGAGTACTTTTAGAATTGCCGTACTGCTATTATATTTTTAGTGGTTTACTCATAAAGTTACTATTTATTAAACAAAATAATGTTTCTATACATTCATTTCATTATCTAATAAATGTTAATCCGAAAAAAATGATGTTAAGATAAATATATATATATATATATATATATATATATGTGTGTGTGTGTGTGTGTGTGTGTGTGTGTGTGTGTGTGTGTGTGTGTGTGTGTGTGTGTGTGTGTGTGTGTGTGTTCATTAAATATGTGTACATGTATATATATTTCGAATATTACTACAAAATATGAACCTCTTATCGTTGTATTTCTAAAATGGTTAATAATCCTAAAATTTCTGTGTAATAGGTCTGTATTTAATAACAAAATAGTTTTTCATCAAAAGCCCAAATATAGTTTAGAATATATTAAAAAAATAACACGCTGATCTCAAAGAACACGTACAAAAAAGTGTCAATTTGTTCTCTAAAATACAATCAATGTATCCTTTACTGGAATGTAATATATTTACAACTAAATTATCAGTTATAAGAATAATATCACAATCAATAAAATCTCGCTAAAAATCAGTTAACAATAAGCGACTAATTCCTATTATTAATGCAATTTGCAAACGGATTTGCAAGTGTCATTGCAATCGCGAATCACATGAAAGCCGTTAATTCTATCACCACAAACGTAGAAACTTAAATTTAACATAAGCGCATCTAAAATAATGTTTGGTTGGTTCAAACAGAATTCTAAATGTCACAACTAAAATGTATCGCTGTCTTTTTTCTGCTAGAAAATTATCTGTGCGTTGAATTTATAGCAGTAGCATTCTAGCAATATCTGCAGGAAAATTTAGATCCCATTATCAATTTTTAATAAAAAGTATAACTGGCCTTAATCAAGATGGACGCGCGTCACAAAGAGATTTTCTTGCTAAATTAGACATATAGTTCACATAAAAATTCTGTCTGTCACCTATATTGATTAGCTATAATATATACGCGATATCGTAGTGTTTGCTAGTCCATTTATCCATCTTAGCTAATTTCTCGTATCTAAATAATTTTTGCTGTGACGTGTACGCGTGACGAATTTATGTATTACAGTTTTGCAGTAATCAGGGAGATATAAAAGATGGAGCAATAAAGTCGGAATGTTTTCACTGAAAATCAGTGAATATTCATTGATTATCGCGATAAAATACTGATTCAGAAATATTGCTCAGTCAGAAACATTTTTACTGATTCACTTTGAGAGAGCGAGTTATAAATATCTCAGCTCCCCCGTATAGTCATTCCTTTTGTACTTGCCCGAGCAGTTAGATAATATTTCACTGTACATGTAATGCGAATTTCATCGAATACTTACGAAACTCGTTTCACGATGCAACTACCTTAAATCATTTATAAAGAACATTGTAAGACACGTGTACATCATGTCGACTACTGTTACATTCTCGACACACTCAGCGAGCATCTTACTTCTGAGCAGCTCCCAGTTACGTTTTAAAATCATAACATTAGTCTATGAATCGATTATGTATTTATTTCTTTCGCGTAAACTCGTGAAAAATAAAAAATGGATATTAAATCGTGATTAATTAAATTATTATATATTCAATAAACACATTTATTGAATTCGTTAGTGGAACTTTTTATTTTTCATGATTTTTCGCGAAGGAAATGACCGATTCACAGACTAGTGCTGCAACTTTAAAACGAAACTGCGATCGCATTATAGATAATCTCTAAAGCTTCATTCTTCCGTGATCTTCTGAAATCTTTAATTCCAGTCGTTTGTCCATCCCATCTACTCCAATTGAAATTTTAGCCCTACTTTGTTTCTTATATTTGTGTATTCTGTGTAAAATTCTGTGTAGAGAACAATGTACGTGTAACACACATGGAAACTGAAATCCTACTTAGCTCCTCTAATTGCAGAAAATTAAAAAAAATGCTACTTATAGATTTTAAAGAGGGCTTCTCAGCTAATGGGTTAAATAAAATCAAAAGAGCTCGATACAGGCTTTATAATAAATAACAGGCATTAAATAATATTTTATCGAAAATGGGATCAAAATTTCGACTCGAGTATCGCTTTACGATCCAGCGACGGATGCTCTAACCGACGCCGTCGATTGACGACGGCAGAGTCGCGCTCAGCCGGCTACGCGGTGGACTAATTCCCCCTAAATGGGTTAAATAAGCCATCGCGCGTTGGAGACTATTAAAATTTAGGATGAGGAGCGGTGCGTTGTCACGATAATTCGTCGCGCTCGGTTTCTCTCTCGTAGAGATATTCGTCACGTTTGCGAGCGAGGCGCCGTCGAATCGCACCTGCGTAGAGCGATCAACGACGTCGTAATAACTCGCGTCCGAACATATCGAAGTCGAAGGAGAGTTCATTGAGAACCGCCGCGGAAAACGCGGACGCTTCGTCGCCGCGCGTTCAATGCCAATGAATGCAGAAGTCCGTCTCTCTCTCTCTCTCCCCCCCCCCTCTCTCTCTCTCTCCCTCTCTCTTGGGATGTTATATTTCATACTACTGTTATAAGGAGGACGAAAGCTGTGGAGGATGGACTCCTACCGCTCTTATGTAGAACGGAATGTCACGAAAGATTCTTCAGTTACTATGTGGCTGTCCTATGGAATAATATCTCTCCAAAAATTCGAACTGCACGTATCCTGCATGAGTTCAAAGCTGATTTTTACTCTTTACTGCTTGAGTGTGGGAACCTGCGATAATACTGTAGCTTATTAGACATTCTAATGTCTTGTGGGTAAGAACTATTTGGATTTTCTCTCTCTAATACCTCGTATCCCCTAATTATCCCGTACTAATTATTCTCGTTTCTTTCTGCTGAGAGTTTTCTTAGAGGACTTCACAATGAACTCACGTTGCTCTTTGCGCTGTAAACACTTCTGTTCATTTTAACTGTTAGCGCCTTATGTTATTGTGTGCTTTTTTTTAGCGCTTAAGGGGATTTATTCCAGAGCGCATAATAAATGATACTTCTGTTTCTCTCTCTCTCTCTCTCTCTCTCTCTCTCTCTCTAGCTCATCCTCACGTCGCATCTCGCGAGCGTTACGCATTGCAAATCGGAGTCGGTCTCAGACAATGACATTTCAGCGGCGAGGTCGGCACATTAAAGGTGGAAATCGTGATAGGTGGAAAAAATAAGTCTCCCACTCGCGATAATTCAACGTGCGAGAGTAATCGGCGCACGTGTGATAATCAGTGAATATCAGGCGCTGCGAAACATTGGAGTGGACGACGAATAGGCCACTCTGACTGCCTGCACAGCCCGCGTAGCTGATAACTGCTCGCACGGAGCATTATCGCGAAAAAGAACGGTACCGACTCGCACGATTGCTCAATAATCCGATCGCACACAAAAGCGACGACGGCAGCAGCCGCGGCCGCCAATCTCGCGAACTAATTTCGGTCGGGAGCGATGCGAATCGTCAGCTGGAAAGGCGAGGACGCGGGACGCCGGCCGGAGAGCAGTTTTCACGCTTTCCAACTTTTCACGCTTTTTTCCCCTTTTGCTGTAATACGCGAGCGAACTTCATCGCAACTCCACGGCGCACTCGTAACTTCTCTCTCCCTTCGGTCCTGTATTTATAACTGCGACTTTTAACGCGTACAATTAAAAGTTGCTTCACAGCATCGCGGCAACTTTTAATAAAAGGAAAGGAAAGACGGAGAAAAGAAGGAAATGCAGCGGAGATACATGTATACACATACATACAAAGTTCGGTGTGGCGGAAACGCCAAGGGAACGCTGCGTCGCGTTGTCTCGCGGCTTCGATCGTTTCGCAATCCCACGATATATTCGTGCCACAGTTTCCCGACAGCTGTACGGCAGCCAGCCGAGCAACGACCAGGCCGCGTCGTTGGGCACGACGCACGATTTCCGCGGGGGCTTCGGCCGTCGCCGAGGGACGACCTCCTCGCGATCGCTCCGACACTCAGTCCTCGAGAGAAAAGAGCTCGCCCAGGTGAGCGACATTCCGCCGGTCAGGTGCAACATCATTTTCGCGAAGCGCGACCGCGCCGGGGCCATCGATCGTCCTCAACGGTCAGCGTGTACGGAGCGAGCCAAGTGTCGGCGATTTTGTGTCGGCGAAGTGCGAAGTGACACGCGAGCGAACGAACTCGTTTGCGAAACGGTTTCAGCGGGTTTTTCTCGACGAATTTCGAAACGACGCCCGAGAAGAGAAAACTTGCCTCTCGTGAGAGAATTGCCCAAAAATAAATTCCCCCATCGGACATCGGCCGCGTTCCCAAGCGAACGAAACGCATCCGAACCGTCCCGCAAATGAGCGTGCACTCCTCCGCGCGACGGTTCTCACACGTTCTTTCCCGATGAATGTTAGGAGCGCATCACAAATGGCCACAATTGCGAACCACTACTCACGGTCACCCAATGTGCAATCGCCCGTGACAGAAGTGACAGTGGACGACATACATCTCTGACACGCGTAAACTTTACAGCGACTTTAAGTATATTAAATCACGAGCAACGTTGAGTCCCTTATCAGAGACTGATCAGATTTCACGCATGTTCATCACATAGAATGGCGAAACGGAAGCACGAAGCACGAAAAGATTATCAAAATTCTCCTCGAACAATGTCATGTTGAACGTGATACGAAGAGTGTAACCTTTCGTCAGTTTTTTCGCTGCCACATCGATACGACGAAAAGTTTACATTATTGTACGATAGAAATTGAACAATTCAACAACTGAATGATTCAACACGGTATACTTACTTCGGAAACGTGAGATTAGAGGAATTGCGAGACTTTCCATTGTCGATTGTCTCTCACGTCGTGATAGTCGTGAAAGTCTGTCCGAGTATCTTTATTGCACTCTCATCTTACTAGACAAAAGTACGATAATTGGCCGGTATTCACTCCGTGTATCGTCACCTTGGCTCCTGTCACGACCGACTGCCACGGCGGCCCGTCAGCAGTGTGCCTCGCAGCAGTGTCGTGATGATTTTACATCGGCGATGCCGCCGACGTTCACTCGAGAAAATGCATGTGAAAACTGTTGCGCAAACGAGCAGTACGTACATACGTGTGAACGAACGAACGAACGAACGAACGAACGAACGGACGGACGAAGGAACAAGCGAACGCAGTTCGCGAGGGGAAAGGCAGCATCGCCTGGCTGGCTCGCGACTTACCAAACGGAGTCCTCCTCGCGATCTCCTGCCTCGTCGAGCGGCGTACGTCGCGTCGCGAACCGTCTTCTTCCGCTTCGTCGTCCGCTGCAAATCGCCGTGTCCTCTTCGCCGAGCTCCGCCGCCACCTCGTTGGACTCCTCCGCCACCTCGCTGTGTCTTCTTCCACGACTCTTCGGGACGTCGCGTCGATCCGGACAAGCGAATGTATCGGCACCCCACATATACGACACAATATATTCTAAAACGCGAGCACGACGCGCCCCTTCGCTCTCCTCGCCACGGCGTTATATCACAGTCTTCATTACTCCTTATTAATTCCCCGGTCACGCTCTCTCCGTTCGACTCACTCTTTCTCTCTCTCTCTCTGTCTCTCTCTCAGTCTATCTGTCCGCCTATTCGCCCGTGTGTCCAGCTCCTCTCCGTGGCGTTCGCTGCCTCCGTGATCCGCAATTTCGTCCGGCGCGTTTGTCGGTACCGGCAGCGATGGGCGTCGAGCTCCGCCTCGATAGATACCTGAGCCTCTCTCGACCTAACCTAATATCGAGAGACGGCACCGGCGTAGTTCCTCGGTTCCGCGGAAAGGTTATTCGTCGCAACGAGCGACAGAGAGAGAGAGATGGGGCAACGTCGTGCGTGGCTTCGCTCGACGTCCAAGAGAAGAGCTCCCTGTGTGCATGTGTGAGTGTATGTGTGTGTTCCTCTTCTCTCTTGCGCGCGTCCAGACGTCGGCGGTGTGTCCCCCTGAGTTGCGGGACGTTTCTTCCCGTCGATCGTTAATTTCTCGCCTGTACACCTTGATCCTCGCCTCTCTTTCCACTTTCTCCGCTTGTCCCCTCTGTCTGTCTCTCTCTCTCTCTCTCTTTCCGTCTCTCCGCCTCCGCCTCGCGCTTTCCTTCCCCCTTTTCCTGTTCCTCTCTCTCTCTCTCTCTCTCTCTCGGCGGTGCTCGGATCGTTCCTCGGAACGGCACCGTTACCTCCCTCCGGTGTCACAGCGCCAACTGACAGCGGCTGGTCGTTCGCCGGTACCCTCGTGCACAGCGGCGGACAAAGATCCGACGGCGCACGAGCGGCGACGGAAACGCCCGAGAGCCGGCCAGTCAGCTGGCTCCCCGGTGGCAGCCGACTGCATCGGTCGTGCGCCGGTGCTGCTATCCTCCATTCCTCCGGTTCGATGACGGTCGTCCACGAACTTTCCCGAGTCAGCTGGCTGCGCGCCGCGTCTCTCTTCTCGCGGCCCCCGCTGCCTGCCGGCCGTCCGTCCGGCGCCCTTACTTTCCTTCCACCGTCGTCCTCTATCGTGTGTCCCCTTTCCTCCCTCAACCAGCTATCTCTCTCCCTCTCTCTACATCTATACACACATATATATATATATATACATTTATATACATTTATATATGTATATATATATATATGTCTCTCTTCGACCCCCCTCTCTCTCTCTCTCTCTCTCTCTCTCTCCTCCTCATCCCCAATCCTTTGCCCACTCTCCCCTTTCCCCCGCATTTCGTCGCGCGCACTCGCAGTGTCCTCTCTGGAACGCGCTATCCTCTTACTCCGGGCTCGACCGGAAGCGTCACGCGCCCTGCAGCAGCCGCTTTCTCGCGAATGTAATATCTTCGCGAGCGAGCGAGCGAGCCAACGAACGAGCAAGCCGCGCCGAACCGAGCCAGGCCGAGCCGCATCGAGTACAGCCGAGTTGAGTGCCTTTAAAGCGGTGTTGGAGGCGGCGGTCGGTGGCAGCGGAGAAGGCAGTAGAGGAGGAGGAGGAGAAGGAGGAGGAGGAGGCGGCGGCGGTGGTGGCTGCAGCTACCGTCGCTCGATGACGTGGACGAGGCTCCCATACGTGTGCGATCGGTGCGCGCGTTGCACCGACTGCAGCGCGCCGCGCGCGAGTATGTGTTTTTCTAATCGCGCCGCATATCGGCCACGGTACGCCGGCGGCGGCTTCGGTGTCACAAAAGAACAAAGAGAAGAAGAGGAGGAGGTGGAGGACGCGAGCCGCGTAACGCGTGAAAATTATGCGAACGCGGCAGCACGCCGGCGTCGCGGAAACGAAGCAGGAAGCGGCGACTTTTCCCGTCGCCATCGCCGGGCCCGACAACGATATCGTTTCTCTTCCTTTATTCGTTCTACACTTCTTTTTATTGTGGCTTCGTCACGCCGCTGATCGACAGAATTTATCGACATGCAGCACGGTGCGCGCCAGTAGGACGATCATTAGTCAGAATTTATTTTTATCGCAGTGACGGAAAACGTTTGCGATAATAACTTTGACCGGCCGGCCGACTGACTGACGCGATGAGGGACAAAGAGCGGGTTAATTACTCTTTGTCGTGATCGTCAAGATTGTCGATAGAGTGGAAAATTACGCGAGGCTCGAAACGTAAAAGTTTCACAGCCTCGAGCGCTGACGTTTCCAAGTGAAACGCGAATGGTTGTATCCAGCGCGCCGTGTCAATCGCTTGTGTGCTGATGTTTGTAATTCGTATCCTCGCGCAAATCGCACAATAATTATTCAGTTTACGGCTTAAGAGAGGATGCTTACACTTGAAAACTGTACCGGCAAAACGCCAACTTTTTTCAACGAAGTGCACGTTGTATGACTTGCGAAAAATTTCGAACGCTTTTACACCATAAAGATACGCACAAAAATAAATTGGAGCATCGCTCGATATATGTAACAAATAGCGGATAAAAAATTTCAAAACTGACATATCGAGTTTATTAGTTGGCGTAAATATTTTCCTGATACGAAAGCTCTGCAGCTTGTATATACCGAACATGTGTGTTTGCTCCGCTCGGGAAAATATCAAAGAACATTGCTGTACCTTCACAACTGTGTTTAGAAACTTAAAAATATACAAGTTTGTTGAAAGATTTCTACACAGGATGTCTAAAAATTCATAACATGCCCGTTGTGTACAAATAGAACTCATCAAACAAAATTTCTCTATCATTTCGCAAACAACCATGTGACATTTTGAGTTATCAATAAAATCTCTTGACTGGCAAGCTGAATTTCAAAAAAAGTGCTTTATGTGGCAAAGAATGGATTTTTCAAGAGTTAAATAGTCAATTATATCACTATAATTTTGGGAATTTTTAAGATCACTATTTACGAATATAAAGTTAAAATTTTTGAAATTTGGATTGGCGGATTTAATACAGCGATTAAAGTCATAATTTCTATTTTTCAAATTCACCACTGAAATAAGCGACTTGAAAAACTCCAATATTTCAAAATTTTTGCAAAAATTACATTTTTTTCAATTTTAAGTCGACCATATGATATCTGCTATCTTAAATTTTGAATTTTGAAACTCACCATTGTGTAGACTGGATTCCAAAAATTTTTGGAAATATCCAATTTTAAAAATATTAAATTACCAGAAATATCAAAATGTTTCCGCTAGTTAAAAAGAAGGAGTTAAAAAAGATTGGCGGAATGATCACGCGCGATACGGTAGAGCTGTGATGGCGACGCCTGCAGCCGTATGCTCATACATTAAATCAAACTAAACAAAAAAGTCCTCTACCATTTTGCAAAAGACCACGTAGGATTTTAGTTATTAATTCAAAAAGATTGGCGCATAATTGCTTGCGATAAGAGTACCAATCTTGTTCAATTTGGGAAACAGAGAACTTTTTTGTTCAGTTTGACCTAATCTTCTTTAAAAATTAGCATCTTTTTTTTAATTCTTATTGTATCTTTTTTAAATAAACAACTCAAAATTTTATGCGATTGTTTGCGAAACAGTAGAGGAATTTTGTGTTCAGTTTGATAAGTTCTACCTGCACACAACGGGTATGTGATGAATTGTCAGACACCCTGTATATATGGTTATGTTCTTCGTTGAATATAATCAAAGCAGCACACATTTATATAGGGTGTCCCGGCTCGATTTCATAATCTCTCGTGAGGGCGTAGAGCGGATTGCGGTGAATACAAAAGTCCAACATTCGCAATAATTATCAAGATATAATTGAAGAAGATTTGCAAATAATGACGCCCGATATAGTAGATAAGCTATAATAACGACGTCGTGCCTTTGTAACTTGGATCAATTTAAACAAAAAAGTCCTCTATCATTTTGCAAATGACCACGTAAATTTTAGTTATTAATTAAAGAAGATTAGTGCATTATCGAGCAAAATGGTGCAACAATTTTCTTTAATTAATAATTAAAAATGGTTATTTGCAAAACGATAGTGGATTTTTTTGCTCAATTTGATCTAATATACACTCATGATCGGAAAAGTTGTTTTTTTGTAAGGCTATGAACTTATCCTTCTTGTCTAATAGAAGAATTTATTTTCCAATAAAAGAACTTTCTCACTGGATAAGACGGATATGTTCCGAAACTTAGAAAATAAAACTAGACGACCTTTCACGAGTGTACAAAGCACGCGACTGCTAACGTCGCCACTACAGTTCATCTACCATATCATGCGTGATCATTTACACAAATCTACAAATAATTTCTATTTTTTTTTTGCGAAATAATATCTCGATCATTACTGCGATTTTCGCCAAATGGAATGGGACTTTTTTGTTCATTTCAGACCGCTCCATATCCTCAGAAGAAATTGTGAAATCAAGCCGAAGATCTACATGGTGTCTGACTCAAGATATACAAAACCACGTGCGAAGATAAAGCACGTCGACCTGAACACGAAGACCTTTGGCATTTTGCAAACAATCACGTAAAATTTCGAGATATTAATGAAAAAAAAATTGATCAGAGTACACAGTGTTGTAGGACGGACTCTATAAGCGCAAGATCTCATCGAAAATGACCAAAATACAATTGCCTTTTAACATGGCTGGATATCGGCTGATAAGCGGAGTAAAGACTTTTACAATTCAGACACACAAATTGACATAACAATAACGTAAGCATATCGTAAGAATTGACCAATTACGATCGAGTATTCATAAAAGTGGCGATCTTACGATTATCAACGTGATTAGTCAATTCTTACGTTACGGCTACGGCAATTTGTGTGTGAAGACCTGAGGATACGAACGAGGGGCGCAGGGAGATTGTTTTTCGACGTATTGCACGCGTGTTGCTAAGAAACAGTTGCGTTTCAGTCATTTTTTATGATATTTCGCGCTAACAGAGGTCGCTAACAACAGAGGTTCGCCGATCTTTTTCTTAATATTTCGAAGTTTCATGTGGTTGTTTATAACATGCCAGGGATCTCGCGCTCAGGTCGACATACTCTATTTTCGCACCTGGTTTTGTGTGCCTTGTATAACATTCTGCATATATACCAGAAATACGAAGAAGATAGCGTAATCGTGTTAGTGCTGATTTGACGTGACGTTTTGACAATCGCCTGCACGCTATTGATATTTTTGGGGCTCGTCATCCAAGCTTTGATATCCCCTTAGCGGCACGACGCGTCGCTGAAACAAGTCCTCGGATTTTCCGTCTCTTTGTTGGGTCGGTGTCGCCGTTGCAACATTGTCGCCGGCTGGCATCGCGGCGAGGAATCTCGCGACCGCTTCTTCCTTATCGCTCTCGTCCACGCGAGCTGCATGAGAATTCCGTCGAATCGTACTGTGACCAATTGCAATTTGCCTAGCGCGTCGCGAACGACGATCGATAAGAGTCCCAGGTTTGGCCAATGGAACATCTCGCGCCGGG
>NW_022639478.1:2444642-2465423 GCF_010583005.1 Odontomachus brunneus
GGGGGGGGGGGGGGGGGGCAAGCCATCGCAATCGGCCGTCACGTAGCCCCGCGAGATCTTCCGTCGTCGATATTATATTACGAGGGCTCATCCTCATCGTGGGCAATGTTATCGCGATAACCGCGATGCCTCCTTATCCTTTGTACGTTTATATGTGTGTGTGTTTCGGCGCATATCGCGTGATGCACGCTGACCGATAACCGAGCGCGATCGATAGATCACGGGGCGCGATATCGTGCGATATGTATGAGCACTTCTGAATTTCTTTCCCCTTATCGGCGACTCGGAAATGAGAACGCATCTCACGTTCCGCTCGACTTCACCGGGGTGTGTCAAATAAAATGTCTATATGAGATATAACGGTCCCAATTATGGATCACTCAAGGTTAGAGTAACTTCCAATTTGTTTGCCGTCGATCGAACATTAAAACATTTGTTATCGATATAAACAACTAGTATCATAGTTTCAAAACAAAATTATTACACGGAAAGGTTTGGTTGAATTAACCAAATGGTTGAATATGAACGATCTAGAAACTCCGATTGAAGTAGCTCGAATTCTGCTTAAAGTTGACAAGATTTCTGATTGACTTAAACAGAATTCGGGTTACTTCAATCGGAATTTCTGGATCGTTCATATTCGACCAGATATTTGGTTAACTCAACCAAACCTTTTTTTCCGTGTAGACTTCCAATTCTAGTTTATTCTATATTGTTAAAAAAATAATTAGAAACATTTATGCGTAAACTCCAATTATAGATCATATAGAAATATTGCGCATCGTATTATATGATATCCAATTTTATATTAATAATCATATTGTTATACATAATCATATTGTTTTAGTCTATATAGAATAATGATATACATGGTATCCTAAAACACAACCTTCGAAGTTCTTGTGGAGGCACAATACGGACTGAGATGAACATAAAAGTCCTACACCATTTTGCGACATTCACAATCGAATTATCGAGATATTAGTTAAAGAAGGTTTGTGAACGATCATGCGAGATATAGTAGATGAGCTATAGTGGCGACATCTGCCGTTGTGTGTTAGATCAAACTGAAAAAAAGTCCTATATCTTTTTCCTAATAACTTTGTAGATTTTTAGTTATTAATTATGTTCACTTCAACCCGTACCATGCTTCGAAAGTTGTTCTGGAACATTCTGTACATACTTAACACACAACACCTAAGTAGTTTCAGAATACAGAATTTCAGACATGTTGCTTATGTATTTTTGTGCGTAGAATCCGAACATAAACTCCACTTCTCTATTACTATCAGATTTCTTTATAGCGGTCGTATGAGATTTAATATATTGCATACGGGACATTCACAACATTAAATTCAACATTGAATCAACATTGAATAACTTCTATAAAAAATTCCTCTATTGAAACAATATATCTGTCTAGAAAAGCTCACTAAGATTAACGATTTCTCTCCACCTGGGCACGAGATATGATAAAAAAACTGACATATCTCAGTTTTTAAAAGAGTCAGTAAAGAAACTGATACCTTACATTTTTTTTCTTAAATAAATTAAGAATGTTTGTAAACATAATTTTGAAATATAATTGTAAAAGAATTAGGGGATATTATTATAAAAATTGTTTTCGTATTTTCATTATAACGCGTTTTCATTATAGCTTTTTTAGTATATTAATAGGCGAAGTGTGATCCGTAATTGGAACTCGACCTATAATTGGAACTGCTATCTCACTCGCACGGTGGTTCTCACAATCGCGCGGCACATATTCGCGATAAAATCGACTCGCCGGAGAGGGACTAATATCGAGGAAATTATAAAAAGCGACGGAAGTTTCTCGCTATCTCGTTACAAGCTAAGCTCTTCCGTTACGACGACGGTAATCTTTTATGTCGCGCGACAGTCTCAACAGCGGACAATGGACACGATCCCCAGAGAGAAAGAGAGAGAGAGAGAGAGAGAGGAAGAGGTGAAGAGCTCGCGAGGGTCGGAGGTCACCAGAAATGCGCCACCACGCCCAAGAGACGATGACTCTACGTGAATTAGAAGGCCTCCCGGCGCGCGCGCTCGAGGAAAGAAGACAAAGCCGAAAGAGGAAAACAAAGTTTCGCGATAAAGATCGCGCGACTGCGTCTGCGAGCCGGCGAACTTTCGGCATCGAGGGGCGACAATGTTCTTCCGGTGCGACGCTGTCTAGTCGTAAATTGAAACCGCGCGCGAACACAAACGCGATGCGGAGGGGGCTGGCTGCACCGAAAATTAATTCGCCGTTTGAGAGACGCGCGGCGAGAGTCGACCTCGCGCGAACGCGAGCCGAGGGCCGAGATTCGGCCGATCGCGACGCGACAATATACCGTCGTCGCCCACAGCTTCGCAAATAATCGAAACACGAGAGGGTAGCACTGTTGCTCAAACAATAGTAAGTGTAATTTGCACATTAATTATTTAGTCCACTGTTTCAAATAAATTGTATCGGTCAACAGCTGATTTGTCATATGGAATTTCGGACACGTTGCTTATATATTTTTGTGCATACAATCCGAACTCCATTTCTCCGTCACCCGTAGATTTCTATGTAGTGGTGTCATATGAGATTTAACATATGGTACACGGGACATTCACACAATAGACAATTGAATTTGATTCTAAATTTCTTATACTGAAATATTATCAACATTGAATAGCTTGTATAAGAAATTCCTTTATTAAAACAATATATTTGTCTAGAAAAGTCCACTGAGTTTAACAATTTCTCTCCAACTAGGCATGAGATATGATAAAAACTAACATCTCTATTTTTAAAAAAAGATAAAAGCTTAACAGAAAATCAGTAATGTCTACTTTTTTAATTAAACCATATCTGTGCGTATAAAGAAAATCAATTTTTTTGATTTTTAAAAATCACATCGCTGGAGAATTCTGAGCAAGAGGAAGTTCTATTAGCATTTTTTATTTCAGCGTGGAAATACTATATGGGTCATATGATTTTATCCATGTGACAAAACAAACTTTTTCTCCCGTAGATTAATATTACCGAACACTGAAATACTCTGAATCGTTAAAAATGTATTCGGAAATGAGAAGTTTAAAAGAAAATCTACCTGCATTCATTTTTAAAGGCCACTTAATCACATCTTTGCGTATACACTCGTCTAATCAATCTCCATTATTTTTCTGATACTATTCTCGTTTCCACTATTTTTATTTTCGACGAACTTCCTGCGAAACTGTACGAAACTTCCTATACGAAGTATCGAATCGCGAGTGCCTCGCGAACCCCGTCGAATCAACGCAGAGTTAATTTTCACGCTTGTTACAATTAAAGCGCATAACAACTGAAAAGAGACTCCCACGGTGACATCCTTAGTTTCCTCTTCTATTTTTGTAAAACTCGAAGCCTACGTCAATCGAGATATGAACATGTGTTCCACGATTCTTCTGACAGAAATCAAGATAAAACTGTCAAAGAGTACCTTTAACAATATGGGAACGTCATGCTGCGCTCTTCGTGGCGCGAGCGATCGCGAGGGGTGGATTAGAGCGATCTCTCTCTCTCTTTCATTCGCGAGTACGGCGTACCCAGTTTGGCGTTCGGTAAGTCGTCTCTGGTACGCGCACATATAGGTTTGTAGCGCGAATACGGGGTGCGTTCTGTAAATCCCCCATTGTTCGCCGAGCGGTCAGCTACGCCCCTCTGGAGGCGAAAGGATTGTAATTTTATGACGGGGTGAAGAGAGAGAGAGAGGGGGGGGGACGGGGGAGAAGACCACCACCGGTCCCACCGGTCGGACCCTTAAAGGGGACAGGTCGAGCATCCTCGCTTGCATTGTGCCGCGGCTTGAACTCTACCCCTCCTGCCCTGCCACCCCCTTTTCTAACTCCCAACCGGGCCGACATTTTTTACCCCGTTGCACGTTTCTCCTTCCCGTGCGTTCGCTCGCCGCTTCTCTTCTCTTCCTACTCCCGATTATGCTCGGGCCTAGTTCTTGCGAGCTCACGAGATCACCGCAGGGCAGCTGAACGCGCCAAGGTCGAACGAGAACGAGTTTCGAAAGAGCGACCTAGTGACGCCCCGGCTTCTTGCGGCGCAGGAGGACGACACGTGGCGTGACGCGAGAGAGACCCAAGTTGAGATTTGAGATCAGAGGGCAAACCTTTCTTATTGACGTCGCCCTGACCCCGAGGGAACGCGATCTGACCTCGGGAACAATGTCGTTTCCCGAAATTAGTTGAAACCAAATAGCGCCGAGAGACCTGCTACATGAAACCTGGACATAACCGAGACACATGTAGCACTTGATACGTGACCACTGTTGTGCAGATTTTCAAGAATGCCCTACAAGAAAAGAATTTCTACGGAGGGAAACGTTACACGGGAGCACATGTGAGAACTAGCGCGACACACACGTTGCATAAAAGTCGCGATTGCGCAACACACCACCGCTCGAGGCAGGTGCAATGGTCTCGTCACCCAAAGCAGACAAACTTCCATGAAGTGCGCTACCACGAAGCGCGCTTCCGCGAATCGCGCGTTTATCGGCTATCTGATACTACAGCGAGCCTCAACGGTGCCGCATGGAAAAATTACATCGACGCGATGCGTTACATCATGTCTCCTCCTCGGGAACGGAACGCGAACACGCGATCCGACTGAAAAAAAAAAGGAGAATGGAATAGTAGAGAGGAAGAGGGAGAAAGGGAAAGAGAGCGTTTCGACCGACGACGCAATCACTTCTTTTCGTGAGACTATAATCGAAGGGTTTCACGAAGCCCTGTAAACGCGGAGGGCCCCGAGACGTTTTTAAAACCGCAGCGAATGACCGAATCGAGCCGTCAGAAATTGCTGCGAGTCCCTGGAGTCATACAGTTGGACGAGGAGCCCGAAAGAGTCCCGGAAGAACTTTCTCGCAACGCCGTTTGTTAAGTGCTTAAAGTGCACCGAGCAGAAAAAGAAAGACGAAGAAAGAAAGAAGGAAGATAAAGAATAAGCGGTACAGTAATTTGCCGACGGACTTTGACTTTTCGCTGAAGCTGACTAACAAAACTTACTCAGTAGTCAAGATCAGATTGATTTCAATCAGTCATTAGTTTTGTATAAGGTTATGTCTGAACCCTAATTATTAATTAGGTCCTAATTATTAATTTTTACTAATTTATTAGTATTAATAAAATCCTGATTGTCACGCTGCGTCACATGACGTGATCGGGAGCCGAAAACATAACTTTATGCAAGTCAGATAACAGATTGAGATCAAGCCGATCAGGATCAAGGGACAAATTTTTAGCCGAACTACGCGACGAGAGGGCTAAAAAGGCCATGGGTAGATTTTTTTTTAAAGCGGAAAATATACGAGCTGCCGTTCGCAATCGCGCGCCGTGATTGGTGCGCGGTAGTGCGCGAGGCACGCTCCTAACGTTAAATTTACGGGCGGTTCGCTTTACAAGGTGGCTCGATATCGGATACGCCACGAGTGACGCAAGGATTACGAGCTTTCTCAAGCCCGACACGCTTTCGGCCTATAAAAGCGGGATGACTAATCTCGGTGTCTACGAGAGATTGTATGCAGGTTCTGTCAGGATCGATCCGACCGGGGCGAGGTGTTTCGGTTAGCGCGAAGCACCATCTTGCACGAACACGTTCCTGCTCATGTATAACGTGGCACGCGTGCATATCGCGACGTTAATAGTTTACGAGCAAATGTGTACCGCACAGGCGGCGAATAACGCCTCAGATAACGCACTCGCTTCGTGCGTGCTGTGTACACACACGCGCGCGCGCGCGCGCGTGTGTGTGTGTGTGTGTGGTATTTCAGTGTATGTGCGCGCATGCTCGCTCGATTTATGATTTTTAAATTAATCGAGACACGAAATATGCTACCACGAAACAGAAAGAGAGAGACCTAGAGCGCATTCGAAAGCAAACCGAACTCAAGCACAAACTGAATATGATAGCCCGATCGTATTTCGCACAGGACATTTCTTAAGAGATCCAATTTGGGTCCGGTCCGATTTTCCAAAATACTTGTGGATCCTAGTTAGAACTGCAATGTTTCAAACATGTGAATCTAAGTAAGAAAATATAGACATATGTAATAGACTGCATATTGTATATTGCTGTAGTAAGTATGAAACATTGGTAAGAGAGAACAATAGAGAGTGAGACAAAAAAGACAGAAAGAGAGAGATCCAGAGCGCATTCGAAAGCGAACCGAACTGAAGCGCAAACTGAATATGATACTAGTCCGATCGTATTTCGCACAGGACATTTCTTAAGAGGTCCAATTTGGGTTCAGTCCGATTTTCCAAAATATTTGTGGGTCCTGGTTAGAACTGCAATGTTTCAAACATGTGAATTTGAATAAGAAAATATAGACATATGTAATAAATGTAAATATGCAATGTGCATATTGCTGTAGTAGGTGTGAAACAAGCATTGGTAAGAGAGAACAATAGAGAGTAAGACGTTTTCCTTATCTAAGTGTTTAGTTGGTGGGGAAACGAAGGAGAAGAGGCGATCACTAGCGTCCCTACGGCCCATATTAATATTCATTACTCGAAACTTCTTTCAACTGAGATACTCAGATCTGAGTTTAGAGTTAAATGAGAATTTTCTAATTGAATCGTGATTGTAGATATAATGTCACATGTATTATATAATAAATGAAAAACTTGGATTTAATTCTGAATGAAAATTCCGAGTATCTCACATGAGACAAACTTCAAATAACGACTATTAATACTGGCCTAGAACATGTGAATCTAAGTGAGAAGCCATAAACATATATAACAGACTGCATTGCTGAAGAAAGGATGAAATCAACATTAGTAAGAGAGAACAATAAAGAGTGGTTTCCTTATCTAATTATCTAGTTGGTAGAGGAAACGAAGGAGAAGAAGTAATCACTAGTGTCTCTAAAACATAGAATCTAGTCACTCGCCTCTCAAAACGTATATTTATACAATGGGGATCGCTCATGTCAGTGAAGAGGGTTGCGAATATCAAGTGAAACATGCTCCAAGTTCCTTTTTTATGATTATCATAATTATGTACCATAATTATGCTAAGCTTTGAGGTTTGAAATTCTTATTATCACAAAGGCTGTAATAAAAGTTAATATATAATCAATAACAACATAAAATAAAAGTGTTAAGAATTATATCCTTTTTTGAAAGAGTGAAATCCAAGTGAACCGAAATAATAGAAAGTTCCTCGAATAGTGGGGAGGTTCCAGGTTCGAGTCCTGGCGGAGGTAGTTTTTTCGCAACATATATAATGAATCTATTTGAATCATCGGTTTAATGGGGTTTGGGATTTTAATAAAAAAATATATATATAAAAATTGGGACTCAAGGATCGGTCTAAGTATGGAAGGTTGATTCTCCGCGTACGATAATCGAAGAAAAAATTTCGATACGTGCGTTCAACATATTAGACAATTTTATCTCCCCACAATCATATTAATATTAAAAAAGTAATATTAGTATTTAATAGCACTAAGACATCCGTGCTTGCTCCTTATGTGCCGTTTCAAATCTCACTGTTAGTAAATCCAAGTGAGTTGTTTTGTAACCTCAAAATATAACAAATTTGTTCGCGTTACTTGCACTTTTGACACTTTTATACTTAATATTCGTTGCACACTGGACCTTTCTTTAGAAATAAAAGCTCTCATTGGATTTCGTTCATCATGCTTGGTGTGTAATAGGTATTAGGTGCAAAAATATCAAAAGTGCAAGCAACGCGAACAAACCTATAATAATAATAATAATAATACAATATAATAAATCACTATGATCGGTTCTATTATTTTGAGGAGCTTGCGAGCTGAACTAATGAAGAAAAACGAAAAATAACCAAACTCTATCTTCAAAGAACACCACCAAAGATCACATGATCAATGCGTCTTCTCTTTCTCTCGTTATGTTTCATTTTCTTGTTTATTTCTCCTACATCACTCCTCCTAGAATATTGTGTGAGAGAAAATCTTTGACCTAGCATATTTCTGTCTTTCAATTTTGACACTAACCGTCCCATAAAAGTGCGCAACTATTTTATAAGTTTATATAGGAAACCCATAATCCTTTCAATATGTATTCTAGTTTTTTCATTTTACAGAATTAAATTTAAAAAATTTTTAGAATCAAATAAAATATTGACCTCCTAAATAATCTCATTAATCATTGAAATACTCAAAGTGTTAAAACATTTTTTTTCCTTATTGTTCATTTTATTGAATACAATAGTTGGTATAAAAGTAAAACTTCCTTTTTGTTGCCATAAAAATATATCGACATTATCAATTGAAACCAAAAACGCGGGTTCCCATAGTATTTCTATTTTGATTCTAGACAGAGAACTCACGTTTTAGACAAGAATAAGACTCTCAATTAGTATCGTAGTGAGATAAATAATTTTGGGACAAATTTGGACATTCTAATTGGAATCGATGCCGTGTCTGGGAAAATTATGGGAAATTTCTATGCGGTTCGCGCGCTTGCGACAAGCCGAAAAAAATTCCGTGAATTAAATATCACTTAATTCACGAGCGGACAGACGCGGGTGACGCGTGTCAACCAACCTTTTTTTTCTCTTCCGATGTCCTCGCACCGACTGTGAAATTCGCGATTTAAGTGATTTCCCGCGAATTAACAACGTCGAAACGTCACGCTCGACGGCACGGGCGATGCGGGCACGAATGGAGCACGTGAAAAATCGCCCTAAGAGAATTTCGCAGACATTTTCGCCGTGTTTCGACGGGAGCACGCAACGGCGCACGCGATGCGCCTGCACGACCGTGCGCGTTTATCCCGGATACGCCGTCGTCAGAGTTGAACAAATGGCATTTAAACGTCCCCGATGCCGCTGAGACTCACGGAACGCTATCGATAAATCATAGAGACACGCATTAAGAGTCGAGAAATATGTTCCGTTCCCGCGACACCCTCCTCCTCGTGTAAATAAATGTTTCGAGACGGCGCGAGAATTCCCACATGCGTTCACGTTGCGACAAAACAGATATTTACGTCGACGCTCGGCGCCGACGTTTCCCAGCCGTAGGAAAGCACGACCGAGGGCGCAGTGCATCGAAACTCAATGCACTTTTCGAGAGACTCTCGCGCACTCCGGTACTGACGCAATCGCTGACGAAACAACAGCTGGACTCGCGTCTTCGAGTGCCCTTCTTCGAATACTTGGCCGAACAGCGAGTGTCGCCATACGGAGGCTCTACACACAACTGCGAAGTTTCGTAAGTCAGGCGAGCATTCGACGAGGCCAATGCGGACTTCTCTCTCATTCTCCCTTTCTTTCTCTCTTTACTCCTAACAAGTATTGTGTTATAACAATGCACTCTATAATACTTAGCTTGTACCTATATTTTATTTCACATTATAATTCATTGCAATATTTCAAATTGAGAGAGAGACTCAAATCTTTATCTTAATATTATATACATGTATTGATTAATTCATTTTTAAACATTGTAATGAAAATTGTACCGTTAGTTGCATAACGCTCTTGAGAAGATTACATCCCAGTATTCTAAATAAATAATGCTTTCTCTTTTACTCTCTGGTAATTCTGGTGGAAACCACTTCACCAGAATTACAAGGGCAGTGACAGGTTTACTTGTTTTGCTTCAATGCCGCACTGAAATCTGCAGCCGCTCTTTCATTGGCACTGCGGCTAGATTTTGTAACTATATCTCTGCTGGGAACAAATTGGCCAACTCTTTGGAAAGATTCAAAATAGGTTTTTACGATCTTTTATTAAAGGAGATTCTACAGAGATACTACCTTTTCTGAACTTTACTGTTCCTGTCTAAAGTATTCGGATTCTATGGAGTTGTTTTTTCTGAAAAACTTTTTAACTTTAAACTTCTTAAAAACAAAAAACTTGTCTAAGATTTCTTATTCACATAAGTAACAAATATAGATCTATATTAAATCTTTGTCTTATATAAATTGATAAAACCACGATATACTAAAAGTAATGGATATATCTAAAAGATTATCAAGATCCCTCCGCAAAGTAGTATATGCATATTGGGAACCGCAAACGAAACAAAAACACCATAACATATGTCCCTGTACATAAATAAACAGCAGCAATAGATACTTGTAAAAAATACAAACCTCAAAAAATAAACAATCGTAACAGTGTTTGGGTTTCACTATTGTTTTCTACATTGAAAATGCTTTTGAAAAACATTTTCATCGTTATCTCCCCCTCTTCCTCTCTCATTTTTTTATCTAAAAAATCCCGTCAAACGGCGAAACACGTATTCCCTTTCGACGGAAATTTGCGTTTATCCGCTGGAACGGGAACTCGCGAGGATCGCCGCAAGATGACGAGCTTCCCGCGCGTCGTGGTGCATCAGCGAGACGTCACGTCGGTTTCGTATCCCGCCGAAAAGTTCTCGCCCTCGCGAGTCCGTTCTCCTTTCAAGGACTCGAGACGGTGATTCCCTCCGCGCCTGTCGGCCCTACGTGCGATCGCCCAGGAAGTTCCCTCCCGAATTTCCGTACGATGAGACAAGACCGTCTCGTGACGACCGAGGAAGATGACTTCGGCGACACGCGCGCCCACGTGAGCGAGTGCGCTTCATGAATATTCACGGCGCGGCTCGGAAAGAGACGAGAGACTCTCGACGAGAGGGACGAGAGTGGCGGCCGACAGAAGGAGGAGGACCGAGAGCAAGTAACACAGTTTCTTCGCTACGACCGGCCGTTCGGTTCACGCAAGACGCAACAGCGCGCGCTTCTCCCACTCCCCCCTCCCCGCCTACGTTTCTTTACACTGCACAGACGAACACCCCACAGACTTGTAAAGATAAACTGCGCATTCTTATGAGGCGGCTGAATACAAGAGATGCCGAGTAAGATGCTTTCTCTGTCACATGGTGCTGGAGGAGAAGCTAAAGAGGAAGTGAAACACAGTGAAGGAAAAAGAGGACGCATTGACCATATGATCGTTTCCCTTCCTTCGTTCTTCCCACCAATTAGACATCTCTTTTTCTCTTTCTCTAAAGTCTTCTTTTTACTTAATTTTTAAGTGCAAACAAGCTCTCGAAATCAAGAATATTTAAGGTAAGTAAGAGACGAACGCTGACGTTGGAACGAATGTTTATTAATGTTGGGGTTAATTTATTAATATAATGTTTGACAGTGACCTATCTGGCGCGTAATCACTGTCAGACATATTATTATACTCCTAACATTAATAAATATTCACTCTAACATCAGTGTTTGGCTCCCTTACTTGTCTTGAATATTTTTAATTTAATCTTCGTGAGAGCCTGTTTGTATAAAATAGCATGTTTGTTGCGTTCTCTTTCACATATACACTCACTAATGCTGACTCCAGCTCTCCGATGAGAATGCGCAGTGTATCTCTATAAATCTATGGAATATACTCCGACTCTCGAACGGTCGTGCTACTTCTCTTCCCTCTCTGTCCTTCCAGCCCTCCCTCCGGTGAGTGTTGGAAATTTGAATACGAGCTTCCGATTCGAGGTGCTCGAGTGCCTGGAGTACTCGGAAAATCGGAGCGTTCGGCGATTGCGCGCGGTGTACTTCGAGAAACGCTCGGGCCGTTGCATCCCGGATACTTCTTCGGGACACTTCGGATACCGCGAATATTAGTCCGACGGCCGGAGGTGCACATTCAAACGCTACGCGCGTAGGAATGGCTGTCCGGTGAAATCTCGAGTTTGCATTTATTCGACTGCACGAAGGCGACTCTCGGAGTCGCTTTGACAATCTCCCAGCGGACGGTGCAGCGACGTCTTCGGAGAGAAGGCACCGTTAGCCGCGGCGCTCCTGAATTATTCTCTCTGCCGGGGCTAATTTCCAGCTGACGCGCGTCTCGAATCTATCCGAACGCGTTACATTCGCAAAACAGAAACGACAATGGCGAAGAAGGTGGAAAAGAAGATGATGAAGAAGGTGATGAAGGGGGAAGAAAAGGAGGAGGAAGAAGAAGAAGCAGCAAAAGATGGAGAAAGTGATGAAGCCCATGCAGCGTTTTTCTCCACCTTCCTCCTTGTCCCATTCTTCTTTCTCTTCTTCTGCTCCCTTTTTCCTCCTTCGCTCACTCCCCCCTCTCCCTCGTTCGTCCAACACGGCGCAAATTGGCGTTAATCGCGTTAGGGCGAGGCATCCTGCCAGCCCCGTGGCGCGCGCAGGGTAATTCGCTCCTACGCGACCGGCGGAAAGACCGGAAAGGAGCAGCCGGAAGCGCACGTTCGTGGATCCGCGCCCGGAGGGAGTTTCTTCGGTCGTCACGACCGCTTAACCCTTCGCCGTCACGCTACTCGCGCGGCATGACAGCGTTTTAAACGCCGAAACTTGGCGGAGCCTCGCCGTGGCTGAACATAAAATTACCGCTCGGCAATTTTACCGAAAGCGCTCGTGAGTACGACGCGAGCAGTCAGTCGGAAAATTTCCAGACTTTCCCCCGGACTTTAATAACAAAGAAGGAACGAGGAATAAATCAAAGCCGCTCCCCTCCCCTCGCGCGTACGAGATGCACGGTTCTCCTCAGGTGATAAAGTGATAAAGCATCGTCACGATAAGACACGAGCTGTAAGCCGCGATAAGGTTTTCGATTCCAAGGAGCTCCAAGCGCACTCCAGGCCGCGCGACGTTATCTAATCGCTAATCAATTTATCGACGATGCACCTGAGATAAGAATTCTCGCTCTCCTCGCGAAGGGCTTAATCCTCGAGCGTATCAGACGCGCGAACAACGACGACAACGACGGCGAAGGGAGGAGGAGGAAGAGAAGAAAAATGCTTTTCATTACGGCGAGTTAAGGTTGATAAACGTTTGCGGCGTTTATAATCGCTGGCCATTAACTAAAGACAGGGCTTACGATGTTAAATATTAAATGTCGGGCGCGTGTGCTCACGACGATAACCTGATTATTGCACGGGGCGAATGGATTTGTCGTGAATTGCGAGAGCAAAAGAATCCAAGGACCGCGGCGCGTCTACACACCCGACGACCGCAAGAAATCCTTACCGCGCCCGCGCTCTAAAACTATCCGGCGGCGATCGCGAAATTAGCGAAGCGAGGTGGCGTTGCGCCGCGCGATTACCGTATCGTTACCGATATCTTGATCGTAGAATTATGTCAAGGAACGCGGCACGCCGCGCCGCTAGCCAGCACTTCTTTTACTCCATCACCGGCTCGCATTGTCTCCGAAAGCGATAATAGTCATTCTCTCCCTGTCCTCGTCTCGGGCCGCAGCCTTTCCTTCTCCTTCCTCCCCTTCTCCCCGTTTTTCCTTCCATTTTTTTTCGCGACCAAGTCAGCCGCGCAAGGCGACGGCATCAAACGCTTTTTAAATCCTTTTTCTCTCGTTATGAAATTCTAAATTGCCACTGTCTCTCAGCGAGAGGTCGAAAGGCAGCGAGTGCAGAGAGAGAGGAGAAGGAGCGGCAGAAGAAGAAGGAAGGAAAGGAGAGGATGCACGGCGCGCGTTAACCTCCGCGGCTACGTGCCAGGAGCGCGCGCGGACGTTAATGCACATTTTATTACGCGTCGCTTAAGTGGCACTTTTACCGCACGATGCCCGGTAAAAGGCCAAACTCATCTGGAATTCGAGGTGACATTACCGGAAAATAATGAGCCGGGGTGAAAGCGATGACCCAGATCGTTCTGGCGCGACCATCTAATTCGCGACAACTGCGCGTGTCTGCCTGCGAGTTTTAGATGATGAGCGCGATTTTGCCTGCTCTTCTGGTCGGAAAGGACCTTACCAAAATTCGCTTAAAAATGCAGAAAGAATTCTATGATTGCAATAGTTACGACTCGTTAAAAAAATATATACAGGGTGTCTCACACTCTCCTCCGGGCATTTTGTGGGGACGTAGAACAGGTTGAGGTGAACATAAAAGTCCTATACCGTTTTGCGATATTCGCAATAATTATCGAGATATTAATTGTAGAAAACTTGTAAATGATCAAGCAGAATATGGTAAATGAGTTATAGTAGCGACGACTGCCGTCGTTGTACTTATACTTTAGGTCAAATTGAACAAAAAAGTCCTCTACCATTTTCAAAATAATCACATAGATTTTTAAATTATTAATTAAAGAAGATTATTGCACGATTTTGCGTGATAATGCACTCATCTTCTTTAATTAATAATTAAAAATCTATGTGATTATTTGCAAAATGGTAGAGGACTTTTTTCAAAATAATCACATAGATTTTTAATTATTAATTAAAGAAGATGAGTGCATTATCACGCAAAATCGTGCAATAATCTTCTTTAATTAATAATTAAAAATCTATGTGATTATTTGCAAAATGGTAGAGGACTTTTTTCAAAATAATCACATAGATTTTTAATTATTAATTAAAGAAGATTATTGCACGATTTTGCGTGATAATGCTAGAGGACTTTTTTGTTCAATTTGACCTAAAGTATAAGTACACGATGGCAGTCGTCGCTATTATAACTCATTTACCATATCCTGCATGATCATTCACAAATTTTCTATAATTAATATTTTGATAATTATTGCGAATATCGCAAAACGATATAGGACTTTTATGTTCACCTCAACCTGTTCTACGTCCCCACAAAATACCCGGAGGAGAGTGTGAGACACCCTGTATAATACTTGGGATCGAAAACGTGGCTGTCATAAATTGGACCGAAAGTTCAAAAAATTAATTTTTTTGTATTTTGGAAACGACTCAAATACAAACTAAATTGACTCTAGACATTACAAATAATATGATTATGTTAATATGATTGTGTTAATACGATTTATTAAAATGCATTAACGAGTAGTTTCGGGGTTATTTTGTTCCAAAAGCGCGGTCATGTGACATTGAAAGCAACGCACTTTTGCTAATCATGTTATAACGTCTAGAATTAATTTGTTTGTATTTGAATCATTTCCAGCTTAAAATAAAAAATCAATTTATCGAATCTTTGAACTTCCAGTCCCCAATTTTGACTATAACGACTACGTTTCTCAAGTATTATACATTCTTTTATCCTCTAGACGAGAAACTCTACTGCAATCCTCTCGAGTAGAAACTACTGCGATCATAAAATTTTGTCCACCTTTTTCGACGAATTTCAGTAAGGTCCTTTCAGCCGTGGCGGAGTCAAGTTCGACTCGCGAAATCTGCCAGCTGCGAAGCCGCTGCTCGGCGAATTCGGACACTTCGGAATCGCGCGGAGAGACCGGATAAACGGAGAAGCGAAATTGCGCGCGCGTCCATTGGTCGCGCCCGTTTGTTCTGTTGCCGACGGGGAGTCATAGAACGCGACGACATCGATCGTCTCGCTGTCTCAACGTATTGATCTACTCGTCGAAAAATTCATACGCGGACATGTGAGGGCGGTTTGCGAATGCAAGATATATTTTGCCGTGTCAATTGACGGAACCGGTCGAGCTTAAAAATATACTCCCCGGTGTTCTTTCGCGTGTCCTCGATCGCGTTTCACCGTCTCGGCGTCGCGCGTCGGCAGACTTGAAGTCTCTTGCACTCTGAAAAAGAACGTGGACTCCATTTTGAATCCTGCGTGGCTAATAATGAATCGTATACTGATTCAGAGAGACGCAACATAAAGCTTTGCGTTGAAAATCTGATATCCGTTGCTGGACAAACAATAAATGGTTGCATATGAAATGGCAGGCTTTGTAGTGAAACATTTACGTTTGTAACTTTTGCAAAAAAATTAACTTTATAATTAATTATTATTAATCAAAATAAGCACCAGCGAACTCAATGTACATTCTCCAAGGAAATCCAAGTGCATTCATGCCAGTTTTATGGAAATCCGACTTTCTATACTTCAGAGAATTCTCGAACGTGCTTTTAATGGTTGCTTCATCGTTGAACTTTTACTTCGCCAAAATATAATCCAAATATTTCCAATTATATCAATATGAAATGTACCAGCAATTATGCATTAAGCAACCGTCATTGATTAACAGACATGGAGTTATATTGCTTCGTGACAAGTTTCAAGACACAAGTTTCAAGAACCACAGGAGTTGCACGAGTTGCAGTGTGAGACTCTTCCTCATCCATTATGTCCATCAGAACTCTTGCCAACGGATTACCACTTTTTTAAACATTTAAGTCGCTTTTTGGCGAGGAAAAAATCCAACAATAAAGCAACCGTCAAAAGCATCTTTAAGGATTTTCTTAAGTATAGAAAGTCGCATTTCTACAGGACTAGCATAAATGCACTTGTATTTCACTAAAAAGAGTATATGGAGTCATCTGGTGCTTATTTTGATTAATAAAAATTATTTTTAAAAAGTTACAAATGTTTAAAGTTCAAAAGATTCAAAAGTTTAATAAAAAAAAATCGTGCACTGCTAACTTCATATGAAGCTAGCAGGATTACAAAGAAAAACAATAAACAAAAGCGAAAAACAAAGGACAAAATTTATACATTAATTGAAATTTAATATTTGCATTCAATTGCATGGAAACGAACTTCTATTGTGGTACAAATTACCTCGCATCTAAAAATAAAAGTCACGATCGGTTCTGCTGATAAAAAGTATTACTTTGCTCTTGAATTTAACAGGGGATAGTTCCCGAGAGAATCGTACAAAATCTGTAATTACAGATTTTAATGATACAAATTATCTCGCATCTACTGTAAAAGTTGCGAACGGTTTTGCTGATAAGAAGTGGTTTTGCTTTTGAGCATATTGAGAACCCGCGGTAGTTTCCGAGGAAATGCAGCGGGTACAAAATCTATTATTATGAATTTTAGTGATACAAATTATTTCGCGCATCTACTATAAAAGTTACGATCGATTCTGATAATAAGAAGGACTATTTTGTTCTTCAGTTTAATATAATTGAATTCAATCCAAATGAGAGTCCTCGAGTGACACTTCAAGTGTCTTTGTGCGTTCGTTATTTTGATTGTTCCCTTATTTTTGGACTGAAGTCGTAGACCCAGGTTTCTCATCGAGAAACGGTTATAAGTCGATGCTAAAAGTCCTTCAGATTGCCGCAGATTAAATCATGCCAAAAGTTACGAGATACAATGAAGTATTGTTCAATTCAGTCTTTGCTGCTGTGACCAAACGCAGGAGCCATCGTACGTGACATTCACCTTGGCGCACTGTCAAACAAAGACAAATCGACAAATACAGATCATTCTGTACTGTCATACTTAATACAATAACAGGAGGCTCTGAAATACGATAATAAAGATTTGGCCAAATTCACGCTATCTCTGTATTAGGCGACGTACTCTCTCTTTTCTCTTCTTCCGCCTCTTCCCCCCTCCACCCTTCTTCTTTCTCTTTCTCTTTGTCTGGCCGACTTCCAACGATCGATTAGATATCTCGCGTTCATCCGAGCATCCGAGAAGTCAAAGTCACCTCTTGGCTCCGTATCAAGTGATGCGAAACGTCGTCGAAACATCGACGAGCGATACATTCGGCCAACGTCGCCCATCGTGTCGCATTATATCCCCCGTTTTCGCATCGGATAGGGGGCCCTTCTTCCAGTCCCTCAGTCGACAACACCCCATTGTCGTTACAGTTTCGCACGACCGCGAAGTTGCGACGGCCAGGAGCGAGAAACGGCCGAGATCGGCCGTTCGTTCGTTCCGACTCTGCACCCCTCGCTCCCGCGCAAATCCGCGCTGTCGTGTCCGCGCGTCGCGATAACGGCGAATCGAGAACGACAGCGACGCGATGCAGGGAAGAACCCCAGTTAATTCTCCATTCACGAACCAGGGAGGAAGTCGAAGACGACGATGTCGTTTCGCACCCGCGAGCGAGCGAGCGAGCACTACCGTGCGCGCGTATCGATCGCCGACGGGACCAGGAACAAAGAAGCAAGCCCCGGGAACGAAGCCGAAGAGAGCTGGACCATTCCCGCTCGATTGCGTACGAGGTTTGTTGCCTCGACTGAAAGCCCTCTCGAAAGGGACACTCCTCGTGGTGTTCGCGCGCCCGCACAAGCGCCGGGAGATCGGTGACTCGAGATTATGGATTCGGATGGTTCGCGAAAATTATGTATCGACGAAAGTGTGACAGAAAGAGAGAGAGAGAGGGAGGAGGGAAGAGAGAGAATAGGCAGGCAAGGGAGCGGGAGAAAGAAAGAGAAGCGAAGGAGAGAGCGCGTCCATTAGGGTTCTCGGAGAAAATTCAGACAAGTGCCAAAAATGTTTGCCGGGATTTTGGCAGGACGCGAGCGCGGTGGTGGCGGCGGCTGCTTCGAGCGGATCGATGCTAAACATGCGGAACAAAGGGAGCTTTAAGAGAGAGAGATGGAGCGGATAGGATTTATGCGAACGTGCACATTAAAGCGGAGGGAGCGTCATCGGCGCGGCTCCGAGCCGAAGATGTCACTGAAAATTTGCGCGTGCTATTTCTGAATTTTTCCTGACACTAGGAATTTTTCCTGACAAGGGATGAAAAAAATCCTTATCATTTCCGACAGATAGGAGCAGGCGGAAAAGATAAATAAAGGGAGATAATGTTAGAATAATCGGAATTATAGATTAGGTTCTAGCGTGAAAAGTGGATTTTCTCCTTGTGTGTGCCGTATCATTGCTTAGATCGAGAATCACACGATTTTCAGTCTTACGGATATAAACATAAGATCGAAAATCGCATTCATAAATTATACTCTGATAGAAATTGAACCTCATCGGTGTCCAGTCACGAGATAGCAAATTTGTGTCCAACATAATTAATCCACTATTAATCAATAACGTAACATTCACTTCTCCCAGTGACTGGACAAATAAGTTGACTGATGATTAAACAAACGAAATTATAATGTTATAGGATGAAAAATCATAAGTAGTTGTTGGCTAGCGATTTAACGCTCAATCCTTTTTTTTAGATTTTGGTGAAACTAACATATCTTCAATTTTAAAATACGATACGATTTTAACATGACGATATAGTAGCTTATATATTCTAAAACAGAAAGTATCATTTTTTTTCTATCATATTTGATATATAATAGGCCTTAGAAAACGGCCAGATCATAAACATGATTCCATTATTTCAGTGAATAATGAGCCAATAAAGAGTTAGTAACAAGCTAGAGAACTTTATCTAGCCTGTACTAGATATTAGTTTTTGGCTCAGGTCAGCTAGTTATATTTTTACTCGGGTAATAGGACGGCATTCATGACGTCGACGATGTACAGTCGCGGACAATAAGGTTGACTGGTGTCAACTTCACGCGATTCAGTTTCTCTCTCATTTCATTTCCAGTTAGGACGTATATACTCAGACACTGAATCGCGTGAAGTTGAAACCAGTCAACCTTATTGTCCGCGACTGTACGCTGTAAATCCAGCAAACTTCTCGACGCGTACATTTTGACACTGTATGTTATGACATTATCCTATTATCGAAGTAAAAACTTAAGTTTCGTACGAATGTCTGCGATCGGCCCTCATATTGGTTACTCTCTACTTTACTTGGTTGCATACTGCAAAAACTTCTCAAATATACTTCGTAAATAGCCCGAATAAAAATATAACTAGCCGGTCTGAATAAAAAATTAGTAAATAACCAACTACAGACTAGATTTAAATTAAAGGCTAGATTTTAAGTTTTCTAGCTCGTTACTGATTCGTCACTAATTGGTTATTCATCGAAATATAAAATCGGATTTGTGGTCTAGCCGTTGTCCAGCCATTATCTATTAAATATGATAGAATAGATGGCGCTCTGTCTATTACAAAACACATAACTTAGCTACTATATTACCACTAACATTTAAAAAAATTAGATGGCAAATAAAAATTGAAGTTACGTTAATTTCATAAAAGTCTCAGAAAAAGCAGAACTTAGCATAACATTACTGACTAAGAATTATGGTTTTCCGTCTCTTAACTGTAATTTCGTTACCAGCTAACTGATTTATCCAGCCACTAGGAGCGTTATATTACTGGCTATTAGTGACGTTAGACATAAATTTAATATCTCGTGGCTGAGCACCGACGACGTTCAATTTTTACTAGGAAACGAGTCTCTGTCACTTATTCTGTCTCGTCGAATATTTTCCCGTGTCCTTCATATTTTCCCGAAAAACGAGCTTTCTATTTTCCGCAGTCTCTCTGCCTCTCTCGCTCTCTTTCTCCATCCTTCTCAGCGAATAAAAGGAATATAAATCGACGATGAGACCTCGCGCATCCCGGCCACGCTCATTTTATCCCGTCGAATTTCCAAAATTCTTCTCCATCCCTCCCAGAACGCGAAGTTTCCTCTTCTCCGTGTAGTCTCTCTTTTACGACGAATGTGAAGAGAATATATATGTCGCGTGACGAGACCTCGTTTTTCCGCTGCGGAGAGAGAGGGTGTGGGGGGAGGAAGGGGGGAGCCAGTAAATCTTTAACTAAAAAGTTTCAAAGAAAATACGCGGCGTCCTCCTGCTCCACCTCGACCACGGCAAATATGGTAATTTCGCGCTGTTCTTATCTATTCGCCGTTGCAGTATCGATTGCCGAAGTCGTTAGCGCGCGCCGGTCGCCGGCGGTTTCCGGTTGTCCGCGGATCGATCGAGCGGGCGAAGCGTCTCCTCGCGTACATGGTCGGGGAAAAATCGCCCCGCCGGGTAAATATCGTTTGATTGATGAAACATCGATTTTTCAAAGGCGTCAGCGACGGATAGCCACCGTCCAAATAAGCGCGGCCAATATCTCTATCGCGGTGTTGTCCGCGCGTTATACAAAAGGGAGGATGATATGGACCGGGGCGGACAGGGAAGGCAGAGAGAAAGAGGAGGGGGGGAGAGGGTGAGCGAATGTGAGA
>NW_022639478.1:2465554-2476197 GCF_010583005.1 Odontomachus brunneus
GGGGGGGGGGGACACGTAGCGTTTGCGGCAGAGGGAACACGACGAAGGGTGGAGACCAGCAATGGGGATTCGCATTAAAACAAGGCGTTCTATCGATTGGCAGAGAAGCGTGCCTCTAGGACAAAGAGGACGGAAGGCCGCGTGCGCCACAGTGCCACACAAAGGACTCGCATCCTGCCCGGCATTTCGTCCTTGTCTTATTCGTGTCGTCCGCTTTTTCTCCTCCTGTCCTTCCCCATCTCGAGTCATCCCGCTTCGACAAGAGATTTCCGCGGAGCGAGGCATTCTCTTTCTCTCTTTGCCGGAAAGGTTGACTCCCGTGGAGAAATTCCCCGTCCCACGACTTTAAGTATTCTTCCACTCTCGAGGCAGAGATTAAAGAAAATTCTTAATCCAGAACGAACTCCGCGAAATCAGCGGCGATCTTTGATGTGAGAGGAATTGTCGCGACTGATGAAAATATTTTGTACAATATACTGGAACGAAGGGTGTATCAATTGAAGCTTTGATGAGACAAGAGCGGATGCACCGCTGATGAAGAAATTCGCCATCGCGAATCATTAAATGACATCGGTGTCAACAGATAATCTGCGGCATAGAATTTTTCTCATGTGTTTTCCATACGGAAAAAGAAACATACGGTGCATATAATCAGAAATATTTAGTTGTGAGCAGTATTAATTGCATCACCCTAGTTATCTTGGTGTGATGGTAATAAGTATGATTGATATGACTCAGAGTTACTTTGGTACATCAACTACATCAATGTAGTTGCATGTGATCTGATTGGCGCAACCAGAAATCGGTTGGAATGATATTTACCATGATACACTCTTGGCGAGACAACTAGATGTCGTCACTGTAACTCGGCAATTGCTTTGTGGTTGCAACAATCGCATAATTAGTTGTTCCGTACTTTCCGTTTTTACTATTGAATTTGGTTGGCACAAAGATTTGTGGGCTAATCATACTTTTTTTCCGCGCAAGTATTTTTATGCATAGAATCTGAGAATGAGCGTGGAATTTCTCTATTACCTACGGCTATTTTGTGACAATTATCTGAAATAGAATATAACGTGTATAAGACATTCTGCACAATTTGCAATTCAATTTAATTCAACATTTTTTTTATATCAAAGTATCAATATTTAAATATTTTCTATAAAACGTTTTTTCGCTCAAACTCAAATATATTCGTCTATAAAAATTCATTAAAATTAGTAATTTTTGTCTTTTTACACGATTTTTCTTCAATTGAGCATAAGATATAATAAAAACTGATATGCGTTTCTTTTTTTAAGATATACTACAAGCCAAATACACCAGAAAATCGCTAACTTCATGAGTTGGATAAGTCATGTCTGTACATATGTTCTCTTTGCCGGAAAGGTTGACTCCCGCGGAGAAATTCTCCGTCCCGCGACTTTAAGTATTCTTCCACTCTCGAGGCAGAGATGAAGGAAAATTCTTAATCCAGGACGATTTCCGCGAAATCAGCGGCGATCTTTGATGTGAGAGGAATTGTCGCGACTGATGAAAATATTTTGTACAATATATTGGGACGAAGGGTGTATCAATTGAAGTTTTGATGAGACAATACGCGCGCATAGAAAATCAATTTTCTTTAAATTTACAAATAGCATCACTGGGAAGCCCTAGGTGATAGAAAAAATGTATTAGTGTTTTGTCATTCAGTGTAGGAAATACGTAAATCACGCGATTTGACCCATGTGACAAATTTTTTTTTGCAAACCAGTGTTATAGGTTTCGCGTTCATCTTTCACCAGTATTTTGTATCTATTTCCCTAGTGCGAACTCGTAAAAAGTGAAAAGTTGCACGTAAAAATTTTTTCATTTCCATTTCCATTTCGAAAAGTTACATCTAAATCGCTAAATCCACGTGAAACTTTTCACTTCTCCGCTGTTAGGAAAAAGCTACATGATCGCTATCTCGTCGCGGTCTAAGCACTACACATGTTTGGGTGGTTCTCGTGGTGGGTCGACACCAACCGCACGATTGTATCGTGAGGAGCGTTAAGGATGTATCTGAGATACAAGCGATGACAAAAGTGCTTGAAAAACGAAAAATTTGAATATCTACTTCAAACGTTGTAAACCTAGTGATATAAATAGTGGCTAACATAATATATTTCTTATTTAAAAAGTTATTTTTTACATTCTCAACGTTTATTACTTTTATTTGCTTTTTCAAACTTTCTATAATAAAACTTTTGGCAGGGAAAATGCCCTGAATTCAACTTTAGAATATTAAATTTCATATTTATTTAACATCAATATCCATCAGTGCAAAGGAGAAAAAGTAATTGGGATTTTAAATTGGGAAGTTAAAACAGGTAAATGTGCATTGTCTGAACAATAAACTATTAATATTATTTGTTGTTATTATAAATATTTAATGAAAAAAGTTAAACGTAGCAACAGCTACCATGTAGTTTGTGGCTTGTACGTAATTCACTGTGCAGGCAGGTTAGATGAAACAATAAAAGCCTCAATTTCACACTTATCCTATTGTTCATCGAAATTATTTAATTTGTATTCTTGTCCTCTGCATGAAACAATGCAGACAAAACAAGAATTTACGACGTAACTTTATTATACTGATTTGTAGGTTATTCGCTTGACACATCAGCTGATTGCAACGTTACCGCATTTCTACAGTCCAGTTACTAACTCTTTACGACAATCGCAAAATTGTCACAAATAATAAAAAATTAATGTCTCTGAAACCGTGTTGTGAAAACTAATCAAATTCTGCAAATAGTCCCGATAATTCGGGATCTATATGTATAAAAATACTTAAATTTTTGGCACTATTTTTTCTATACGTTTTTACTCATCACATTCAGGAAAGTTGCTTTTGCCATAAGAACAGGCGTAAAATTAACATAATAATTACTCTTCAACGGTTTAATGAATCGACTTGAAATTTGTTTTCAGTATATTATAAATAATTAAGGAAAAGTTACCCAAAGTTTTATCAAATTGGTACTATTTTTATATAGCTCAGATACATTCTTAAAAATCCTGGCTTCCGCGATCTACCGCGATTGCGCGACTATTCAGTTTGAGTCACCGACTTCTTCGCGATATGCGGTGACTCACGCGCCGATGGCACGGTGAGTCATCGCGACTCGCACTTGACGCTCAATTCCTCCTTATCAATACAGTCTGACCCAATTCCACGGAGGTGTTTCCGAACCGAAACTCAGCTCGGCAACTCAGTCGCGCGGTGGCAACACCTGAGCAACAACTCGCGGAAGGAACGCCGGTCGAAGGAACGTCGTGGCGCGTCGCGCCCCTTCCGTCATTGAGGGAAACGCGCCGCGTTTCACTTCAGGAATACAAGACCGCACTCGATTAACGATCCCCGCGTGGTCGACGACAACGACGAGAAACGATAGCGTAACTTCCCGAACAAAGGAAAAGGGAAACGTGCGGAGAGCCCGACCACCACTACCATCATCATCACACCACCACCACCTCACCGCCGCCATCACACCATGCCACCACCATCCCGAGGGGGGACGTGTTTTCCCACCCTTGGGGGTCCCGGCGCGTGGTCGAATTTTGTGCGGCAAACAGCACCCTTTGTTCCTCTGAGAGCGGCGCTTCTTAAAGCGGAAGGAACGGGATTCCCGGCCCGGGACAAAGAGCGCGACCCGCTCTGCAGTCGCGGGAAATAATCGATAGGGCTCAATGGAAAAAAGAATTTATATCCACGCCTCTCTTTCTCTCTCTCTCTTGCACTTTTTCTCTTTTATATCTGATCAAGTTTTCTCGTATCGAACGTGCCGCGCTTGCGAGTAGATAATCGCGAAGATGAAGCGCGGATTGTCTTCCAAGACGCAATTGTTCGGTGCTCGTCGCGAGTTGAATCCGGAAGTCGTGAGTTAAAGTTAAAATCGCCGCCGCGCGGATGTTAAACATTGTGTCAAAGGGACACATCTCCGCCGGGGACGGCGTGTAAAATTAGTTCGCCCGAAGAGAGGCCAGGCGTGCGTGCGCGCGCGCGCACCCGTGCTCGCAACTTCGTTATTTTAATCAGGGTAATATTCCCGTAGACATTTCCGTCCGGGAAAGAAGCGAGGTTGCTTTTCCAGAGTCAATTTTCCCTCCGTGGCGACCGGCGCCGTCACTTTAACGAGCGGCACGGCGAATAATGTAAAGTACACACCGAAATAACCCTCCCCCGCGGCTCCGATGGTCTTCGCTCTCCCTTGTACGGATTCGCCTTCGCGAGAGTCCGCCGAGATTTTTGCAAGCGCGGCGATATACGGGATTTAATGGGCGGAGTGAAAATTGATTCCTCGAGTGGCCGACGCGATGCTCGCGTGCGTTTCATTGCTCCGGGCGGATTACAAGGGGCAGATAGATAGAAACCGGGTACCCGAATAAAACCTCGAAAATAGCCGGCTGCTTTCTCGGGTGGACAAATGGCGGGAGCGTCTCCGCTGAGCGTCTTCGCCGTCACGAAACGAGGTCAGCTCGGCAGATATCGCGTCGCCCCGACGCTTCTTCAAAGACTATTCGTTTCCCTAACGAGAAACGTCGGGATTTCATTAGGTATATCTCGATCGGACCGCCCGCCCGCCCGCCGGCGCCTCGGTCCGTCCGTCGTGCGCGTTTTCATTAATCTCGCCCCGGCAGGCCGCAAAAACGCTCGCTGACACGCGCGTGGCGTACCACATGCGCGCCACTTACATCACACACCCGCTGAAACAAAGCGCATGTTTCTCCAAAAACTAGATCGCTACGCGTACACGTGTATCGTGCAGATCAGATGCAAAATGCTTGACGATGAATTTTACAGTCATCTCCGTCGCGGCGTGAAACGCAACGTAATTATACACTGAGAAAGAAACAAAACGACTAAAATTATAGTGATTTTTTACTACGACCATCTTTCCTGGTTGTTCTAACGCGAAAATAGTAGTAACAAGCACATATAAGGTTATTATCACTGACATTAGGTAGAATTTAATAAACAAAAATAGTTTTCTTGACCATAATTTATAGTAATTATTCGTCTGTCATTACGCAAGGTATCCAAAGACAACTTCCAAAGTTCTCGTGGAAGAATAGTACTTATCTACCATTTCAAAGTTTGGTGATTGATGTGGAATACTCTATACATGTGTACGATCTACAGAAACATCATAATGAGCTGATATGCTACGATTTCGTGTAATACAAGATAATACATGTTAACATTTTTCATTTTAAATGAATGAACTTTTGTGGCGCGTCATTTTAGAATGCGTTTTCCGCAATTATATGATACACAATTTCATGAATGAAAGTTGCTTTTATTACACGAAATAATACATCATGCAGCTGCAGAAAACTTCATTGTAACTAATAACACGTCGCATTATCGACTCAAGATGGAGAACGTTAACCCAAAATTTCGAGGCGCCCGAAAAATTACTCGACTGAATTCGAGTCAGACTTTTCTTTTAACAGCAATATTTTTCCAATTTTAATGAAATTCAGAAAAAAAGTATCTATGTTCTAAAAGCAACATTCCGTTTCCATTGCTCTCACGATGAACACACGGCGGCCAAAACGTTTTGCGAAACTGTCCGTATTGCGAACGAGCCCCGGTCTCCCCTATCTTCTCGAAAACGAGAGGGCGAGAGATGCTTATCAGAGTTGTTGATTATCATATAGTCGAAACTTAAAGCGGTTATTTCGACGTATAGCGAGCGCGCGGTACTCGACGCGCGGTAATCTCGACGGACCTTAATTTCCGGTCGTTTAGCCAAGCTCTCTGATACGCCACTCCGAGATGACGAAGACGAGATGAAAGTGAAAACGCTGTAAGGCTGGCGCATCCTGCGCGCTCGAGGATCCGCCGCATGGTGGACGCGACTTCGCGACTTTTAACCCCGGCGAGGCATCGAGGATACGATACATCGCGGCGCCTTATCGCGGTTGTGCTCAAGGATGGGATGGGAGAGGGCGATCGTCCTTCTCGAAATAGTCACGGGCCACCGAATGCCTGCCGCGCGACGCGCACACAAAAATGCAAAATACCTCATCTTTCTCGCGGACGACCTTCGCTTCTTACTTTACGACTTTGTCGAGCAGCCGCCGTCAGGGTCGACCGCCGAACTCTCGCGGACGGATCGGATCGCCGTGAAATGTCTTCACCTAAAGAATCGGTCATTTCACCGGGATAACGAACCAACCGTCGTTTCGATCAACTCAGACTCAATTAACTCTACTCTGAAAGAAAAGTCTGCTGATAGTGAACAAGTGCATTTGGTTAAACGTTTCAGTGCGATATTTGTACCAAACATGATAATAGTTGTCAATTGCCTATAATAATTACAAAATAAATAGTAAAACAAAATCTTAATTGGTCCAATCAAATGATTTAGTAATTAATATCAAATAATTTGAACGAATCAGAATTATGTAGTTGAAGTTACCAGAAACTTCAATTGGAATTCTGGTTCGCTCGTATTTCACCAGATATTTGGTTAATTCAACAAAATCTTTCATGTATGTACTAAAAGTTTTAATCCATGAAAATCAGTGGCGATAACTTGTACACACACATACACGACGTTATGGATGCTGAACATTTACTAGATCGAGGGTTATACGATTTTCAGCTTTACATATAATACTTGAGATTGAAGATAGTATAAGTAACTCTGATTATAACAATAGAGTTATAATGGCGTTAATTGTAACGATTTCAATCTTATTCGTACACGCATAAAACCAAAAATCCTATAACTCTCGATTTAGGGAATGTTTAGACATCTTTGACGTCATATGTATGTCTATTCTAGAAAAATCGTAAAGCTCGTAACTTGTTCTCGTAAGAACTTATGAATAAACGATTGATTCGTAAGCTACGACTTTACGATTTTACGATTTACTCGTATATTTGCTTACAATTGCAGCATAAAACTTGGTCCATAATATACAGAGTAAACCGTAAGCTGTAAGAATTGACCAATCATCGCCGATTATTCTTGTAATAATCGACTATGAGTGGCCAATTTTTACGGCTTGTGGCTTACTCTGCATATTGTAGAGCAAGCTTATGGTAAAGGTAGGTCTGTTCTTTTTAGCTGAACTGCCTGAACTGGTGCAGACTGGCAAAATAAGTGAGAGTGAAATATCTTTGTCTCACTCTAACTTATTGCACCAATTCAGACAGTTCAGTTAAAAAGAACAAATATAATTTTTTTCATTTAAATATCTCACAAAAAAGGTAGTAAAATCCATATATATATATATAAGTCTGTTCTTTTTAAGTGAACTATCTAAATGTGTGTGTGCACATTGATGCAATAAGTTAAAGTGAGACAAATATATTTTGTTTCAACTCTAACTTATTGCATCAGTTCAGACAGTTCAGCCAAAAGGAAGAGACCTTATTTCAGTGGATGATGAAATAAATACTAAAGAGGCCGCTTAAGGCCTTCAGTATCAGCAAGAGTTACTCGCGCTACTTTTCTAAGGTTCTCGCAGATTTATCGTATAGAAACTTTCAATTCGCGCTTCGATTCGGGGGAGTAGCGGGGACGACGTTGTCGAGAAGCAGCACCTACAATGGGAATTTTACGAGTGCCGGTGACGCGCTGCGGGAGTTAATAATGAGACTTCTCTGTGCGGAATTCGACGTGTGTCAGATGCGCGCGGAACATAAAACGTTGGTGCACGCCGGATTGACTACTGCTCTCTCCCGTGCATCCAAAATATCTTACCGCGACGACTCGCATAAAAATGAGCGATTCCATTCTTCCCGTCCAAATCGAGTCTCGGATTATTTTCGGTCGGCACACCGAGACCTCGTATAAACCGGCGGCGAGAACGTTTTATTAGAGGGATTCTTTCGTTCGCGAGAACAAACAGCGAGACGAATCTCCGCAACGTCGACGCGGATCGAACTTGGATCGCGCGTTTCGCGTGTAACCCGAAAGAAGTGTGCGAAAACACAATGTATACGATTCATATAATATTTTTCGACAAACACAGATAGATAATAGATACCTACTGCTGTGTGCACAGACCGCATTAACACGTGTCATGCAACTGGGTTATTAGGATTTCCTGATAGTGCATATTATTGATTTATTATTTATTGATTATTCAGAGAAGCGGGAACGATATGTCAAAGCAGTAATCTGTCGCTGCTATAGCTTTACGTTAATGCCCGGAAACAAATGTACAGTTAGATGTACAGTTGGATGAAATATCTAACCTAATTACATATACACAAAGAGAATATATTGTAGCTTCTCTTATACAAATTCTTTCCAATTTTATCATTTTTTCTAATAGTATAGAAATAAAAAAGCAAATAAAAATTACAAAAGAGTTTATCTTATTAAGAAACATAGTACATTTTTTTTATATAAAGTTGATGCGAAAGGTTTGCCGTGTTTGCCAAATAAAACAGAAAACTAAATTATCCAATTTCGAAGGATTAATAATTATTTTTTAATAATTTTTTTAAAAAATATGGAAGAATATGATAAAACAAAACGTAAGTTCTACATGTACAAGAAATATAAAAAAGATATCGTGATTAATAATGATCATTATCGACATTTTTTGATTTCGTTATCGATTTTAACATCTCTTTAAGAGGATGTTGAAGCTGAAAACTTTATCGACATAATACTGACATTTTTTTACAAAGTTTACGTTGTATTGGTTGCACAGAATTACAAATGCTTTAACGCAATCAAAATACATGCAAAAATAAATAGAAGCATTGCTCAACATGTAATAAAAACGAAAAAAAATTTTAATATAAATTTCAAGCTGTCAGCATAATATTTATTTAATAGTTAGCGTAATATTTCCAACCTAAAAGTTCCGCAGGTTGCATATACCGAAAAAAGTGTTGATACTCCAAATAGAAAATTTTTTGCAGAATATTGCTATACTTGCGCATCTGAATTCAGAAGTTTAAGAATATCGGAAATTTTGCAGAAACATTTTTACACATGCGTGTGTGTGTGTGTACGTGGTTAGGTTTTCCACTGAACACGATAAAACAAACACACAGAGAGAACGATTTGGTTGAATCAAATAAACGCTTCTTTGGAATAGTCCAAACGAATTATTTGAATCAATAAATCGTTCTCTCTGTGCATTTATCCAAGTTTTGTAAAATATGAAAATATCGTGATTAGTGACGATCGTCTCTGCTCTGTCAACATTGTTCGAGTTCGTCATTAACTTCAGCATCCCCTTAACACATTCGCGGCACAGCACCATCTTCGCTCACCTTCCATGTGAAATCGCGCAACTTAGAACGCGAATCGAGCCTGAGACGCGCAAGCGACGAGCTTCGCCGCGCGGTAACAACGAACGACCCGGCGAGGAAAATCCGACGAGCGTTCAAGTTTCGTCGTTCCGTCGTGGAAATAACGGACGTTGGGGGCTGAGAGGAAGGTTGCCGGTCGATCCGCTCCTGGTTTTACGACGCAACTTTTCTGCGGCCGGAGCGGACGGGGACGCCTTCGTGGAGCTCGTAAAAAATCGTGGCACAGGGACACGGTAAACGGGTCGACCCGATGCCGAAGGACCGACGATTCTCGCGAATCACGTCGCACGAGGGAAGCGATTTCGTCGACGAATTCGCGACCTCCGTTCATCTCTTGTTGCAGTCTAAACGACACTCGTACAAATACGCTTATCTCAAGCTAACAGTTAGCGTAATATTTGCCAAAAATCCCGCAGCTTGCACTCGAAGATGCTCTAAACAAAAAAATGTTGAAGAATATTGCTGTACCTTCGCATCTGAGTTCAAAATCTTAAGAATATCAGAAATTTTGCGCAAGACTCCAATTAGACGTGCTAAGAGAGGTGTTCGGCATCTCTCAAACATCCACCAGACGATACAGACATTTGACGAGGCGGCGCCTAATTATCTCGCGCGGCGCTTCGTTAAGACTAAGAGAGTTTGGCGTGTCCTTTCATTGGGACTGTGGAGCGCGCGTTTCCACCAATTTGCGACGTTCGTTCCATCGTGGCCGGGTCGCGTCGACGGCGCTCCGGGTCGAGCGAGCTCTCGGAGCTTAGCGATCAGCCGTAACTGCCTGGGCCTGCAACGCGATCTCGTAGTCGAGGATCGATACTCGGAAACGCCCCAGGTACGTCCCTAGGAGAGACCAAGTCCCCGCGGCTCGGGACGATTTTACGATCGGGGCAGGGGCACCGCCTCGGCAAGGGATCATCCTCTTTCCCCCGGGCATCTCTTTCTCTCCCGTAACCTTTCGTCTCCCCCCTTCGCCCCTGGCTATCCCTTTCTCCGCTCGCCTCTCGTCCCTGGCCGTAATCGCCGTCTCTTTCGGTTTTACGAGCGCGCCAAATTTTACGAACGACTAGGGGGGGGATTATCGTGATTTTCCTCGGACGTCTGGCGGCGGCGGGCCCGGGCGATGATCGCGTCGTCCCGCGCGACGGAACCGAGCGAGAAGCGAGCGCGAGAGGGGCCGTGGAACGAGGAGGAACGACGGTTCAGCGGGAGACACACAAACCGGCCGGAGGATGCTTTAAAAATTTTACGAGCAGCGCTCCCCGAGAGAAAAAAAAAGAGAGCGAAGTTTGGCGAGGGGAGGAAAGAGAAGAAGACGACGGGGGCGAAG
>NW_022639478.1:2476224-2479260 GCF_010583005.1 Odontomachus brunneus
GGGGGGGGGGGGGGGGGGGGGGGGCAAAGAGAGGGGCTCACTTAAAATCTCTGGGAACGACGACGAAGAACGCTACTTCTCCACGAAGAGGAGGAGATGGAGGAAGAACACGGAGAGGGGGTGCAAAATTGTACGATGTCCGAACGAGTGACGAGCGGTTTCAGACGAAGGAACGAACGAACGAACGAACGGACGACGACGACGACGAGAAACCATTCTTGACTGGGAACCTGTCGTTCTTTCTCTCTCTCTCTCTCTCTCTCTCTCCCCCTTTCTCTCTCCTTTTCTCACTGGGCTGAACAGAAAATTAAGCGACGCGGTTTCGTAGTCTAACGTACAATTTGAAGGAGGCATCGTCGTTGGTGCGCGTTTATGGGTAACGTAAAGTTTGGTCTAACGCAACGCAACGCGCGTTCCCGGAGTGGAGCTTAGTAATTTAACGCGCGTAGGTAGACAGGGTGGGGTACGACACGAGGGGTGAGTCGAGAACCGACTGGGGTGGGCGCGCACTGCCGCTCTGTGCAGAATATGGGCCTCGACTAAAGCCGCGAGTCGTTTGCAGATGAAAAAGGTACTGCGGATATAGCAATTTACAATGATGAAGCGCGAAATGCCAGAGGAATAGAATGATAAAGGCAAAAATAGAAATTGCTTAAATTAGACCAGTCAAAGTTCTTTCTCTCCCGCACACTCCTCTTCTTTGTCTCGGCGAGGTCCAAAACCTCCCGCACCTTTTTCCGACCTCAGGCCGCGATTCCTCGCGCCCGGGCCATTGTTATCGTTTTTATCGAGCGCGTTTCTTCCGTACGAGCCATCTGCATGCATCGCTGCTTTATCAAAGGATCGTTTCAACGACGACGACGTCGGAGAGAAAAACCTACGTAGCGCTCTCTCTCTCTCTCTCTCTGCTCCGCGCGGGTATGGATTTTCCTTTTATTTTCCGTATTGACTCGCCACGAAGGGTAGAAGGCGCGTTCGCTCGCTAGGGTTCCGAAGAGGGGAAAGAGAAAAAGAGAGAGGGAAAGAGAGAACGAGAGAGAAAGAGAGAGAGACGTAGAAAAGAGAGGGTGTACTCGTGATGAGGGAGGACTGTGCCCCTCGCTGCACCACCTCCGCTCCCCTCGTCGTGTTCGCGTCCACCCCCTCCCTCCAGCCCCGTAAAACGTGCCAGTGAAATAGGAACGGCCTTGCGCCGGCGTCACGCATGATTTAGGTGCGATATAATTCTTCTCTGCCGGTTCGACGACTTCGTTCTCCTGCGATTTCTCCGCGTTTCTTGCTGCCTCCCCTTCTTCGCCACCCGAAGCTTCCTACTACCTTCTCCTCCTCCGCATCGTCGTCCAGACGATGGGTGAACCCGTTATAGGCCGGGAAACGCACGACGGTTCTCGAGGAGGGAAGACTAGAGAAGGAGAGAGCGAGAAGAGAGCGAGGAGGGAGAAGAGTGGCGGAGATTCACGGCGAAAACTTTTTCTTCAGCGGGTTTTGCCGGGAAAACACGGTAACCCAGTGACACGCGAGAAAGGAAGTGCGTTATTTAAAGAGGCCCGAGATATTTCGAAGCTCCTTTCCTTTCCCTCTCTAACGCGCGCGCTCTGTTTCTCTCTCTCTCCCTCCTCCCTCTCTCTCTTTCTCACTTTCCAAAGATCTTCTCGTTTGCTCCAGTGATCTTGGCACGCAGACGAGAAAAGCGTCTCTCAACAACGCGAGGAACATGTCCGCGAATTACGGTTAGCACTTCTGTCGAGATTCCTGGCAACACGAGCACGTAATTATGATTGAATTTTATAGTTTTCCCATTGCCCCCTGCTGAGTTCTCACTTGAAGAAATCCTCAACTCCACTTAATTTGAGTCAACTCGAACGGTCATTTGGAATAAAGAAGATTATATTTGTTAAATATGTTGCAGTTAGCTGTTAACTAAATGCAGGAAGAATTAGTTAAACTCATAACATTTTTTAGAACTAAAGAGGGTCATAATCACAGAAATTCAAAAACAGATCAATAAACATAGAAACAAGAAACAATTAGCTTAGTACATTCAATATTGAAAAAGTGCTTGAAATATCGCTACATGCGATATTTCTGTCATAAATCATTTTGTATATCCAACTGATATGAGACAAGCAACCTATATATTACAGAGAAAAATGTGCTCCTCCATTTAATAAATGAGTTATAAATTTTGGAACAACTGACCCATGTGACTTTTCTAGACTCGATCTCCTCTATACATAACAAGTATTATCATAAACAAGCAAAAAAATAATCATAAAGAAAACAGGAAATAAGTACAAATAGATGAAAGGAGGAAATAGAAGCACTAAATAAGAAAATAAATGAAAATATAAATAATAAAATAATATATAAATAGCGTTAAAAAACCATAAGATCGTACTCAAGAGGATGTTTATAAATTTTACAGCTGATGTTGTATAAAATAATATCAATGGAAATGAAATATATTATAAATTCGTTTTTGAAATGATCTTTGATTTCTAATTAAAGTGCTCGCGCATAATAACGTTTATAGTCTTCAGAAGAGCATCGATTTTGTGTCTCATCGGTCTGAAAGACCGATATTGGCGAGTCAAAAAAGATTAATTCTTACGTATTATGTAATTTACTGGCCACCCTCTTCTTAATAAAGAAATCGTCCATCTGAAATGAACTCACTTTCTTTTTCCTCTTAATCAATGAGCCGTGAATTTATAACATCTTATAATTGACGCGTTTTTGTTCCCAAGGTATTCCGTAGTTACGATTCCGTCAGTTAATTCGAAAGGGGAAATGCTCTTCCGAATGGAAGAGGGAAGAATCACCCGTATAAACGAGAGTACAGTAAAAATTTCATGCGCCGAGAAAACTCATTCTATTAAGTCGCGCTATAATCCGCGGCCGTTGTAAAAGGCGTCCGGCTTTATCGAGCTAAAAAGGCGACGCGAAATCTTTCGGACAGTTCGCGCGCAATAAAAAGAGGGGAAGACAAGAAGGAGAGAGAGAGAGAGAGAGAGAGAGAGAGAGAGAGAGAGAGAG
>NW_022639478.1:2480707-2487441 GCF_010583005.1 Odontomachus brunneus
AGAGAGAGAGAGAGAGAGAGAGAGAGAGAGAGAGAGAGAGAGAGAGAGAGAGGGGTGGAGAAAGAGACAGGGCGCTCGAGTAAGGGAGAGATCAGGGACGATCGTTTCAACCGATCAAGTTTTGCCCATCGGCTATAATGCCGTACGATCCTTTTTGCGCTTATTGCGCCGAGATTACGTCACGTCGCCATAAACGCCCACCGTGAGTCCCCCGACGCGGACTCGTAAAATTTCTCACTTCCGTTGAAAAATCCAGTCGCACGTACGTATACATACGTACGAGGAGCTCCTTCGCGCTCGTATACGCTCCTTCCTCGCCAATTCACGAAACATTCAGCGCGACGTGTCAAGCATACATTTCTCCTCGCAGACAGGACAAGGTAACGATCCCAATTATGGGTCAGGTCCTAATTTCGGAGTAAACTTGGTTCATTAATGTATCCAAAAAATGCACATCCTAATGAAACGCGGAAAAGATTTGTATATTGTTCAGTTCTTTTAGTTATATCTTCTAAGGTTACATTCATAATCAATTTTAATAATCAATTTTAAAAATAAATCTAAAATACACATACACACACCATTTATTGAAACGACTGTTTAGATTTATGAAACTGCTGGTAGATTATACAACATAATCTATTATTCTATATAGACTAAAACAATATAAATATAGATATTATTGTTATAAAATTGTGTTACAATAAAAAATCCGTTACAAGGATGCGAAATAATTTGTTGATCTGTAATTGAGATTTATATATGAAACGTCTCTAATTTTTTTTTATTAATTTAATATTTAATAATGTAGCTTTTTATAGAACTATGAGTTTTGTTGCTATATTGGTATTAATAATTTTTTTTAATGTTCGATTGACAAATTTATGTAAAAGAATAAAAGTTTCTCTAGTACTAACCTATAGTTAGGACTATTTGGGATTTAAATCAAACCATTATTGTCATTCTCCTTAGTTATTCACACTCTAGAAAAACTTGTTTTTTTTTCTTGCGACCTTCTTTTCAGCGGCTTCTATTCACATTTTTAGTTGTGGAAACTTTTTCTGCAATCTATAGAGTGCAAGCAAGAAGATGCCCGTAAATATTTCTGGTTATATGCTTCACATCTTTTCCTTTCTACGTACCGTACTAGAATCGATTTCCCACAATTTCTGTTGTCACGTCTGTGCTCGTATCGATCGCGTCGGTATTTCCATTGTTCGCGTTTTCATTAATAATCTTTCGATTTTGAGTTTGTCAGGAATAGAGCAGAGACAGAGGAGTATCGCAGCAAGAATTTCCCGACGCGGGCTGTCCCATTCGCGCGCTGCGAATTGATCGGTATCCGTCCAATAAGTCGCCCGTACGGGATGGGGAAACAAACAGGTGCAACTTTTATATTTCTCCGACGATACCATCGCACGTCGCGCTGAATAATAAATCGCGCTCATTCGCGTTACGGCTGTATGCGCGCGCGCTAATTTATCGTTGTAAAGAGTAACGAGCGTGTTCGCAGTTTGTCCCGTATCAGATTATGGCAACAACGGCGAATTCTATGACTAATGCAGCGGCGGCCGGTGACGTCGGTCGTTTCCGTGCGGTGAAAATAAACGCGGCTTGTAATCGCAAGCCGCTGGTGTTCTTCTTTTCTCTTTAAAAAGCATCCTGTTCTTTCTCATCAGATGCATCGTTATGGCTACCCTGCGATCATAACAATCCAGGTTTCTCGGAAGATCACGAGCCGTCTAATGTCTCGGCCCTGCGTCGAGAGATGAGCGCGTTCTCTCTCACATGGACTCTCCTTCGTTCCTCGATCGATCGCGCCGCGAGTCCCGGCACGGATGATGCACACGACGAGACGCACGCGAAGCCCTTTACGATCGCACCACGCAGACATTACGCGATTATTAATCGAGTCGCGGCGACAGATAATTTACATCTCCGCGGGGGTCGTAAAGCTTTATTAAGAATTACGATGAGGCGCGCGCGCGCGCGGATCGCGTATAGTGAGAGAAAACGCGGGTCTCTACACGGTGGCTTCGCTTTCCGATCCTCTCTCGCCAGCTATCTTTTCCGTCAACTTGGTACAAGTCTCTCCCTTCAACTTTCGTGAAGAGTAGAGGCGCGTTTCTAACTGTTTAGTTGAATTTTTTAAAATCCTCCCGAAGTCAAGGTCGAAGAACAGATAATGAGGTCATCAATAGTTGTGCTAACCAGATTTGTGCGAGCGTCAACCATACTATTTCTTCAGTGCACTTTCGTGTGGCGCCATTGACAGCCTGACTATGACGACTAGAAGTTGATCCCAGAACGAGTTACAGGACGCAGGACGTCTTTTCTTACCCCTTCTTTTTGGAATCCACAAATTTTACCGAAATTTTTAACACCTAGAAAACTAACATTAAAAAGATAACAAAAGAGAAAATCTGTTTTATTTACCCGTTTATTCATAATGTATGATAATAAATAAAAAATAGTTAAATAAGTAATAGTTAAATAATCTTCATTAGATTATTCAATATTCGCTTATCGCGGATATTCTATGCGCAGTTGAGGGAGTTGCATAAATAACGCATCCCTTATTAAGAATTAATTCCAAGATAATTAATAAAAGATTAACATAATAAGTAAAAATAATTTTAAATAACGCAGAGAATTAATTAGAAATTATCCGTAAAGACAGACTATTGCAATAATCGAATATTAACTCTCCAACCAGACTCGTGGGTCAAATATGTCTAAACGACTTCAACTACATGAGGCTTCCCGAAGACCTGCGCACTTTGACCCGCGGGTCCCCAGTAGGAAAAAATGATGATGAGGCCTATAATCAGAAGCCTAGTGGGACCAGTCAGTCCCTGCCCATCTGTCGAGTTATTCAAATCGGCGACGGACACGAATGACCTGTGAGGCAGGTCTTCGTTGATGATAAATAGAATTTTGAAAAATTATTTTTTTGTAAATATTCATTATCTTCTAGGAAAAATAAACGTATTTTAAAAGTCTGAATGGCTGAAGCTGTCATAAGATTTTTTACAAGATTTCTTTACGTAAATTGTTTGTGAAAAATTTCATTTAAAGTTCATGCCAAATACGAAATGTTTTTTCCTTGTGCTTACACTGCTTATAAGTGTTTATATTTTATGATATATTCCATAAGAACACAAAAAATATGCATATTATTCTTTTCCCATATTAGCGTGTCTTTATCTCTATTATAAAATATCCTGTTTTTATGCACTCTAACAATTCCTTACTCTTTCTTTTGATAATTATTCCATAATTTTTTTTCAACTATAAATTCTGTACTAATGAACTTTTGAAGCATTTCTTTCATAAATCAAATTTCATAAAACTGAACATTTTTTAGATATACCTTAGATTAGATAATAGACGATTTTTTTTAACAATATATTAATAATATTAAAAAATAAATAGCGGACTCGTAAATTTAATTTGCGTTGACGGAAAAGTCCGGTTTGAGGGTTAAACAGTTTTTAAACAATTACGTTTTTTAAGTCTTCTGAAGGCAGTGGTGAGGAATAAAATCATTTGCAACATCAAAAAACAATAATTTATCTTTCAAGTCCGCAGAGTTAATGTAGGACAAAAATGTCGACTTGAGAAAGAATGTCCCGTTAACACGTGAGTGTCCAAGGGTCGTACCTGACGTTTCGACTTCGCATTGTTCGGATAACGGAGGGAGCGCGGAGAACCGAGGACACCTTGTATGCGTGCGTTTCATCGGCGACGGGTACGAGCGCGAATACCGCCGACCTGCCACCTTCTCCACCCACCACCGCCACTACTACCACCACCATCCACCCAGCTGGCACAGCCAGCCCTACCACCAACCGCCGTAACTATCGTGATCACGGAGGTTGCTATAAATCACAGGGAAGAGGAAGAGCCGCGCACCAAGACTCCGCGGCGGTCTCGCCACGATCTCTTCCTCGCTAAAGGGGAAACCCCGAGTCGAGATGCGCCGAGCTGCGAGTCGAGTCGCTCGAGAAATCTTGATATCTTACGTAGCGACTCGCAAAATCGATATCACCCCTGCCTGCCATACCTGCCTGCCTGACTGCCTGCGTGCTCGCTCAATCTCTGTCTCTCGAGTCGCTCTCGCAGATGAAATAAAATCCACCGACAACCGGCGCGTCCTCCGCCCGTTTTCGTCATCGTGTCCCACATTCGCGCTCCGCGTTCCACACTGAACGACGCGCGGCTCTCCGATGTCGAGAGTTCGTCTCGTACGTTCGGCGCGTCACCGAGAGAGCGGACGCGTGCCACGCCATCAAAGAAGTTCGAGGACGCAGTTCACGGATACCTGTCACGCTCGACGTGAACGCGAACCGGGAGAACCGTCGTCAAGCCAAGTCAACGACGAGTGCCACAGCGAGGCCGCGAGAATCCGACGAGACGCCACGCGCTCGCGAGCGCGTCTCTCGCCGGAAGCGTACGGGCTGCTGAGTATTATCGATGAGGATTTAATTGAAACCCCGCGAGAAAAAGCGCGGTTCCTTTGTTCGGCGGGCTCGCACCGCCGTCTTCCTTCTTCCGCCGGCGCGCGATAGCTCTTTGTCCAGGATATAGCCGCGTTGCTACAAAGGGAACAGGCCGACCGGGGGCTCTCCCCTTCCCACCCACTCACCCACCTATTCGCCTTCCTCGAGGGCACCGGGGGTGAACGGTGTGTTGGCGGCGAAGGGGCGAGCGGGGGTTGAAGCCAGCGGAGAGAGGGCGTCCCGAGCATGCTTGCTCTGGATGGTTCGTCGGCTGGGTGGTTTGGATGGTTGGGTTAGTCGACCCTCCACCTTCCCTCCCACCCCCCTCTCTCTCTCTCTCTCGGTCTCCATCTCTCTCTTTCGCCGCTGGTTCACCCCGCTCGCTGGATCGATATGTCCCACTGAACCAACTGAGAGAGCGAGCCTCAGAGCGCGCCGTTTCACCCCCTCGCTGCCGTCAGCCACCCCCTTTCGCGCCCCTGGCGCTGCACACAGATGTCGTTCTCCGTCCTACACCAACGGCGGCGACACCGCTTCCTCCTGCTCCTTAGCAACAAGCTCCTCTCCTCTGCGCGGCAGTGCTACCGCTCCGTCGCGCGCGCTTTCCATTCGATCGGATTCTATCTTCATCGCGCGGGATTCCGAAGTAGACTGCATTTCCGTGGAAACCGGCGTCGGGCGCCGTGTAAATACTCATCTTTTCGTGGCCGCGAAATCGATACTCTCCCGTTCCCTCTCCTTTCCACCCTTCCCCCCTCCCCTCCTCTCTGCCAGTCTCCTACACCCTATCACTCCCTTTCTCTCTTTCGTTCTCAGCCCCGGCAATCGAATCTCGAGGGTATCGCCACTTGATCGCGTCGCGCGCGCGGATAGATGAGGAGGGCAGGAGGGAGGGGGGGGGAGGGGGCGCGCACTCGGTCGGAAAATGCGAATCGACTCGCGGGTCGGTCCGCGACTTCTCTCCCGATGACGTAATACAATTCGGGATCCCCGGAAACGATCGCGGATTTAATTATAGAAGTCCAGCGACCGACTGGTCGCACGGGGTGGTTTCGGCGAAACCTCGGGCGTCTGACCGTCGCGTTTCTGGCCCGCATAGAAATTTCCCATGATTTTCCCAGATTCGCAGCACAGATTCCGATATTTGAACACTCAAATCGGTCTCAAAATTGGTTATGCCACTTACGATACCAACTGGAAATCCCATTCTGGTCCCAAGCACGAATTCTCCGTCTAGGATTGAAACTAAAATACTATGGAAACTCGCGTCTGTTTTGCGTCTATAACGCCGGTACACTTTTACGATATGAAACAGGAAATCCTATTTTCATACCAACCATTGTACTCGATAGGATAAGAAATTAAACGATAAAATATTTTTAGAACACCGAGTATTTTACTAAACCATGAAATTACTTAGAAAATCTCGACATGTTTTGCTCAGTTCTAATGTAAAATGAAAATCAGAAACTATTCTGAGAAAACCTCGGGTTTCCGCTTAGAATCGCATGCTTGATACATTACGCTTCTAACGAAAGCCCATAATTATTTTAAGAAATCAGACTGACTTCCAATTTGATCCTAAGACATTTTCTATGCGAGGGAACGTCCGTGGATTCGATTCGAGTGCCGAAGTGAGAAAAATAAGGCGGAGAGAACCGAGGGACGGGGGAGTTGGGACCGATGGAAGACAGTGGGATTGATTATCCATAAACACATACAAGCACACACGCGTGCGCGCGCGCACATACACACACACACACATACAGACGCACACACAGACACACACACGCACATACGAGTGGCCGCCGACGCGGTGGTATCGCGCATCCAACGCGGGAGAACAATAGCGGCTAACGGTTCCCGGAATCGTAATTAGCGTCAGTTAACCGGGACGAGTAACGAGACGAGTCGATTCTATGGGATTTCATTGTCGGGAATAATGAGCGCTTCGTAGTAACCGCGGTAGCCCGACGGACGGACAGCTCGAAATATTGTACGCCGAATATTGGCCGAGTGCCGGTGAGCGGCGCGTTAATGGAAACGCGGACTCGATTTATCGACAGATTACAGATCGTTTGCTCGCGCTCGTTACGCCGGGTCTGCGTCGCGCATTCGGAATCAAATGATCCGGCGACTCTATCCGTCACAGTGTGCGCTTTCGAAACGAGAGAAAGAGAGAGAGAGAGAGAGAGAGAGAGAGAGAGAGAGAGAGAGAGAGAGAGAGAGAGA
>NW_022639478.1:2487699-2493151 GCF_010583005.1 Odontomachus brunneus
AGAGAGAGAGAGAGAGAGAGAGAGAGAGAGAGAGAGAGAGAGAGAGAGAGAGAGAGAGAGAGACTTTTGGGAAATTCGAGTTTACTCGCATCAAAAGAGTTGGTAGCACTAGTTTCATTGTGATTTTCAGTGGACGGTGCAACAACACGCGAACTAATCAGTAGAATGAAAAAATTGTTGCACGCGCTAATAGAATGTTTACACAAAAAAAAGAATCCAGTACAGTATAAACCAAGAAACTGTAGCCTAAGCAAAGAAATACGTATATAGCCGAAATAAATAAAATATCTTAGACGCACAAAAAGTGAAAGAGAAATAAGATCCAACTAAATTAGCTATTAACTAAATTATAACAAAATAATCAAATAAATTAAATCTTACTAAACTAAATTAGCTATTAACTAAATTATAACAAAATAGTCAAATAAATTAAATCTACTAGTTCCTACAGTTTCTTTTCTCCGTTTCCTACCGACGTAGATGTGTGTCTTCAGATACTTCATAAGATGCACGCGCGTTAGAATTCCTCTTTCTCCCTTGAGATCTTATCGTGTTGCGAGAGGACGATCGGGGGGACTAATCTAGGGTGGCAGAAGGCCCAATTTTACCCGAAGATGAGACACCGCGGCGACACACTACGTACGTCAAATTCGAAAACATTGCCGGAAAGTTTTCGTCGCCGGCTTCCCCGAACAGTTGGACGATATTTTCTACGTGCCTGCCAAAGAAATTTCCGACTTCCCGGGGACGCGGCTGCCGTTGACGACTGGCGAGCGAGCGACTTCGAGCGAGAACTTTCGTCGTTTCGAAAGGGCTTCGATACGCGCCAAGGAGAGCCGCCGTCTCGTACGTGATTTCGTTTTCGCCGCCTCGGAACAGCGGCTTGCACGTTTCTGTTAGACGAGTTTTCCGCGTGGACACTAATATAACATTCTCCATATACCGACAGAAAAATTTCATGTCCACGAAGGATCGGCGTATTCTTGTCCGCCGCGTTATGAAGCCATCTCGCGCTTTTTCGTTCGTCTGCATTGCATTGAACTCTTCCCACATAGAAACTTTCCAAGATTTTCTCAAATGTAACACAGATTCCAATTAAGGTGCCCAAATTTGCCCCACTACGATACCAATTGGGAATCCCGTTCCTGTCACAAACATGGGTTCTCTGTCTAGAATCGAAACAGAAATACCGCGGAAACTTGTGCTCGCTTTTCAGTCGGTAACGTCGGTATACTTTTATGAGAGGTGTCAAGCATGGTACCCAATTTTTATATCAATTATTTTATTAAAAAATCAAAAGAACCAAATATTTTTAAAACATTTTGAGTATTTTACAGAATAATGAAATTATTTGGAAAATCAACGTGTTTTATTCTATTCTAAAATAAAAACTAAAGAGAAAATAGTAGGAAAAGTTACTATACACGATTTTATAACCGAGAAATAGATCGACATTCTACAGTGATTCATTATCTTTTCATTTTATATACGCTAGAATCGGATTAGATGTCAAAAACAATTCATCAACGCAGGTTGACATTTCTAAAGAGGAACTGCACAATCAAATGAAATTTCATGATTCAAAAAAGGCTACAGTTTTGAAATGAACTGACTTCGATGCTTTTTTCTTTTATGAAAGCTAGTGAAATTTAGAACAACTTTGTCGAATCAGATTTTCGTCCTTTGTTTCCTTTTATCTAAACCAGACATAAAGAAGTTATATTTAGAAATATTTTTCAATCAACGGTAGATAACTGATTTCATATCTTATCTAATTTAACATCAAGTATATTGATACTGACATTAAATATTTGAATTCTGATTATAAGCTTGAAAAAATCATGCAGATTAACATAAACTCGTTAAATCTTACCTTAACTTAACAAAGGAGATGAAACAAAGGAATTGAAATACCCAATTTTAGTAAATAAAAACTACGTTAAGAGTTATTATTATATAATTATTATGTAATCAATTTTTTTATTAATTGTCCTTGAAGTAACAAGTTTTGACTCTCCATATCTTATTGGAATTGTTTTTAATTAAATCTAACTTCTTTATATCTGATTTAAAAGAAAGGAAGCCAAAGGCAAAAATCTGATCTGACTCGGAAAAGTTATTCTAAATTTCAGCTTTTATTAAAATAAAAAAAATCTTGAAATCAATTAAAATTTCAAAGCTGTAGCTTTTTTTTGAAACACAAAATTTCATTTAACCCCACTGTGCATCGTAGTCCACGTCCACGAGATTTTCTCAGACAAATCTTCTCGCGTGTCCTATCCTCGTTCTACGATCGCTCGTCGAGCGTGACTTCGCAACGTTCATTCACGGGAGATCGCTTAAGTCGCGAATTCACTGTCAGGCGGTGAAGTATGGTGAAACATAAAAAGAGAAGACTGACTGACTGACTGACTCACTGACTGACTGACTGACTGCTTGACAAATGTCATGCATACGTCTGTTTCGGCTTAATGACGCTATTTTTAAATACATTAGAGATTAATCAATCGTAATAATACGTCGCAATGAGTGGTAGCGACATAACAATGATACCGGCGATGTAATGTATTATCGCGGTAATATAATAGAAAGTTTAACTAGCAAAACGCTGAACTCGCAGCGCGCCACCATCAGCTACACGATCGCGGCGCATTATTTCGCGGGACGCGCAATCGCTCTCCCTCTCCCTCCCTCTCGCCCCGACCCCGATCTCTCGTCTCAGTCATCGCTATTTCGGCATCGGTCTTCTCCCCCGTACGCGCGAGTAGACAAAGCCCGTTTAAACCTCGTAGACTCATTTTCGCGGTATTGTAACGCGACATTCGTCGCTACGAGCGCCGGTGCGTCGCGAGGTCGCGATACATAATGAAGACTAATAGCGGCACTGTCGCAACTGCAAATGTCGGGACACTTAATGTCACGCGAAAATGGGCCTTTAACTGATGACTCGGAAACCTTGTAAAGAGCATTCGTGCGTCTCTACACGCTGCTGCTAACTTTCCTCTTCCCCGCTCCTGCACACCAACTGATTCATCTTACGAGTTCCGTGTGTAAGCCGGTCGCGCTAAATATCCTTCTCTCGCGCGCGCGACTGATGTGTTAATCATTATTATATAACGTGCTGTGGAAAGACGTATGAAGAATATGAGTATTTTCGTCTTTCTGCTCGACAGATCGACGGTGGATATCGCGAATCGCGACGGCAATAGCAGGAGTTCGCCGATCGAATTGTATAAACGCCGTGTTAATGTGTGTAATAAATTACGCAATTATTAGCATCGACCTTAGTCATTACATTACTTTCGAAAAACCAGCTTTATCATGCAACCAGCATTGTAGTTAAGATAGTTAGGTGTCGTATTTCCAGTGACGTGTATTCAAGGAGCCATTCATATATTCATTATACAAGGTGTACCGAACTCTCTTTCGCAGATTAAAATGAACACAAAAGTACTATAGCGTTTTGCAATATTCACAATAATAGTCGAAATATTAATTAAAGAAGACTCACGCGCCATCATGAATAATCACGTGCGATATGGTAGATGAGCAGCCTGTGGCTGCTGCAGTATACTTATACATTAACCCATTAAGGCCCAAGAGAAAACCGCTAAGGATAGGCTTTCAAAAACTACCTAAATTAAGGCAAACGTCGAAATTTGTTAAAAAATGAAAAAAAATTTGTGTTGGATTTCAAAATTCAAGATGGCGGACCAATATGTCGAACCGAAAATTTCAAATTTTGATCTATTTGAGTGAAAATCCGTATAGGGGGAGTTTTGGGTTCGCTGAGTATGAATATGCACTTATTTTTTCAAAAATTGGCAAAACGTATTTTCATTGAAATAAATCAAAATTAAAAATTTTTGGCCGCCATATTGATTTTTAAAGTCAGAAAACCATTTTTCTTCTACAGTCTGCTAAATTATGATGTTTTGCCCCAAAACAAACACCTTCGAAAGGTAGCTTATAATTTGATTGGATTTTTCGCCAAATAACAAAACTATGTCAAATTTTCGCATTTTTGGGTGGCCATATTGAATCCGCCATTACGAATTTTGAAAAAATAAGTGCATATTTATACTCAGCGAACCCCAAATCCCTCCTATACGGATTTTCACTCAAATAGGTCAAAATTTCAAATTTTTGGGCCGACATATTGGTCCGCCATCTTAAATTTTGAAATCCAACACAAATTTTTTTTTTCACTTTTTAGCAAATTTCGACGTTTTGCCCTCATTTAGATGGTTTTTGAAAGCCTATCCTTAGCGGTCTTTTTCTCTTGAGCCTTAATGAGTTAAGTCAAACCGGATAAAAATGCAATTTTTGCATTTTTAACACTTATGCACAATTTCAGTTTACAAAAATCTCTTTTTATGGAATCATGGGATGCAGACAACAAACTTAAAAGAATACTGAACAATCAACTGATTATTAACATAATGCAGTTCCCTAATTCGCATTGTTTTTTCCTGTTCGATTGCATAGAATTGCAAATGCTTTCACACAGAATGAAAGAGAGTCAATGGGTCGAAAAAATATATGTCAAAAACAAAAAAGAATTTTGCCAATAAAAAGAATGTTTTTGATTTTGACGCAATATTCGGTGTTTTTCCATGCATTGGCATTTGTACTTTCACTCTGTGTAAAAGTATTCGTAATTCCATGCAACCGAACAAAAAAGCAATATGCTGTCTGTAAATTGTATATTATCGGTATTATAATCGGTAGTCGGTATATATTATTGGTATCCAGCATCTTCTTAAGATAGTTGTATCATGAAACGAGTTTCGTCGAGAATTTGATCAAACTTGCATTACATATACAATGAAATATTATTCAAGTGCTTGTGCAAGTGTTCGCAAGAAAAACCGCGTATCTTTCAGAGCACCAATAAGGAGGATGCCAATTATATGGTTCAGCCTATCTTTCTTGACAATCTTCAGAAATGTAAATATAAAACATAGTTTCCTTTCGTTCGCTTATGACCGACTCGAGCTGCGAGCTCGTTTGAGACTCTCTCACGGGCCCGGCGATTTTAACGATGATAATCGTGCGCGCAATCGGGTGAGATGACGAGCTCGCCGATCGAATTATATATTTCCGCGGCCAATGGGTTAATTGCATTCTCTGGTAGCGTGACTGCACATGTATACATATTACTCCTTCGTAAAGAGGATGCGTGTCAGCCGAGCGAATCGTCCGCTATCTGTTCGACCGACGACGACGACGACGGCGGCGAGCAAGAGAACGCGCGTACACACGTGCGTGCGTCATCGTGAGATATCGGCGTGCCGCCGAACTGTCTGTCAGGCGAAGTTGACGGCGGCACGTTTCTATGTAAGAGAGAGCCGACTATATATGCGGTGTCCGTCACGTGTTCGCGCACACGAGAGCGCAAACTTAGATAGAGAGTAAGAAAGAGAGAGAGAGAGAGAGAGAGAGAGAGAGA